>NC_057805.1:202102669-202402669 GCF_018294505.1 Triticum aestivum
CCCCCCCCTTGATCACCAGATATCGCCTATTCTTCTCTATACTGCTTGCATTAGAGTAGTGTAGCATGTTACTGCTTTCCGATATCCTATCCTGATGCATAGCCTATCCTTGCTACTACTGTTGATACCTTTACCTGCAATCCTACATGCTTAGTATAGGATGCTAGTTTTCCATCAGTGGCCCTACATTCTTGTCCGTCTGCTGTGCTATACTATCGGGCCGTGATCACCTGGGCGGTGATCACGGGTATATACTTATATGCTATATACATGACACATGTGATGACTAAAGTCGGGTCGGCTCGAAGGAGTACCCGCAAGTGGATCTTTGTGGCGGAGCGACAGGGCAGGTTGAGACCGCCTAGGTGAGAGGTGGGCCTGGCCCTGGTCGGCGTTCGCGGATACTTAGCACGCTTAACGAGATCTTGGTATTTGATCTGAGTCTGGCCATTTGGTCTATACGCACTAGCCATCTACGCGGGAGTAGTTATGGGTATCCCGGCGTCGTGGTATCAGCCGAAGCCTTCGTGACGTCAGCGACTGAGTGGCGCGCGCCGTGTTGGACCGCTTTGACGTAACCGCCGTGATCGTGTGGGTTGCTAGGTCTGCTCGCGACCGCGTTCGCAATGTGCAGGTGTGCATAGGGCGATGGGCCCAGACCCCTGCGCGCTTAGGATTAGACCGGCGTGCCGACCGCTCTGTTGTGCTTAGGTGGGGCTGCGACGCGTTGATCTTACGAGGCCGGGCATGACCCAGAAAAGTGTGTCCGGCCAAATGGGATCGAGCGTGTTGGGTTATGTGGTGCACCCCTGCAGGGAAGTTTATCTATTCGAATAGCCGTGTCCCTCGGTAAAAGGACGACCCGGAGTTGTACCTTGACCTTATGACAACTAGAACTGGATACTGAATAAAATACACCCTTCCAAGTGCCAGATACAACCCGGTGATCGCTCTCTAACAGGGCGACGAGGAGGGGATCGCCGGGTAGGATTATGCTATGCGATGCTACTTGGAGGACTTCAATCTACTCTCTTCTATATGCTGCAAGATGGAGATGGCCAGAAGCGTAGTCTTCGACAGGACTAGCTATCCCCCTTTTATTCTGGCATTCTGCAGTTCAGTCCACTGATATGCCCCTTTACACATATACCCATGCATATGTAGTGTAGCTCCTTGCTTGCGAGTACTTTGGATGAGTACTCACGGTTGCTTCTCTCCCTCTTTTCCCCCTTTCCTTTCTATCTGGTTGTCGCAACCAGATGTTGGAGTCCAGGAGCCAGATGCCACCGTCGACGACGACACCTACGACGCTGGAGGTGCCTACTACTACGTGCAGGCCGCTGACGACGACCAGGAGTAGTTAGGAGGATCCCAGGCAGGAGGCCTGCGCCTCGTTCGATCTGTATCCCAGTTTGTGCTAGCCTTCTTAAGGCAAACTTGTTTAACTTATGTCTGTACTCAGATATTGTTGCTTCCGCTGACTCGTCTGTGATCGAGCACTTGTATTCGAGCCCTCGAGGCCCCTGGCTTGTATTATGATGCTTGTATGACTTATTTATGTTTTAGAGTTGTGTTGTGATATCTTCCCGTGAGTCCCTGATCTTGATCGTACACATTTGCGTGCATGATTAGTGTACGGTCAAATCGGGGGCGTCACAAGTTGGTATCAGAGCCGACTGCCTGTAGGAATCCCCCTTTCCACACTCCTTGGCCGAAGTCGAGTCTAGACATTACAAAACTTTTACTAACATGGCTGTGTGTCTTACGGGCCCACGTCGCCATTGGGTGGTACTAGGATCTTTTACTCCTCGACCTTTACTCTGGGACTCTGAACTCTCTTCTACTCGGGTTAAACGAATTTACTAACTCTAACACTAGGATCCCGTGACCGCATTCACCCCAAAGTTGGATAAGCCATAGTTGTTTCTTAGAATAGTATTTTGAACAATTCACACACTGTCATTTGACTCCTTTGAAACGTCTTTGCTTTCAGATGGAACCCACGAGGCAGGTCGTTCGCCACACGACGGCCATTGGTGCCTCGGGATCACCTGCGGTGCTAGCTGAGATGATGACCTATCTGGGTTATCGCTGGCACCCTGAGTACACCGTCTACGAGGAGTACCAGGACTTTAACCAGGAGCAGTACCGTGCCATCGTCCACCTCTACTCTCGGGAGTATGACTCCACTACTGTGCTGCACACCGCACATGGTGTTGGTGTGACCATCGATATGGCTGTCCACGATGCTGCCTATGCTGCTCTGACACGTCTTCGTGGAGAGTATCGGGAGTTGGACACCTCCCCTTTCAGGCACATTGCTATCGCATCTGATGTTGGTGCGGAGGGATACTATACTGCTGCCTACTCCACTGTCACCCGAGAGCCCTTCTACCATCAGAACCTGGTTCTGCATGCTGATGGGCTGGATCGAGCTAACCGAGCTCTTCGCCACGAGATGTACACCACCCGTCAGCACCTTTACCGTGCTCTGACGCTGCTGCACCCCTTTGTCCGATCTGGACAGGTACCGCGTACTGCGATCTACCCAGCCAGGACCGTGATGCCCCACGGTGTCGGTTGGCCAGAGGTGGGAGGCTACTCTCCCTGCACTTGGTCCTCTTCTGCCACCTGAGCGTCGGGCTCTACACCTGAGTATCCGCGGCCCCCAGTCTGCTGACGTGGAGGGCTATCCGTTGCCTCACTACCAGCTGTCGGGCTACGATTACCTCCACAGTACCTCTTGGGACTGATGTAGTCTTGCTTAGTTAAGTATTAGTTGCAGTCGCCGCGAGCCTGTGTGCCGCCTATGATGTTTTAGTCTATGTATTGAACTCTGTGTACTGAACTCTATGCATGACCCCTTTTGTAAGTTATGCCGACTACTATGTAGTAGCTATCGTGCTCCTTTCATTATGCATGTTTCATCATGAATGATTCTTGTCTTTGCAAATATTCTCAATGCTGAACCCCTGTTATATATTAGCAGGATGGTTAGACCAGGTGGTCGTGGTCGTGGTGGCAATGCCCCACCACCACCTGAGTACATGGCGGGTATGATCCAACAGTTTGAACTGAACCGCCAGTTCATGGAAAATATGATGGCTCAGTTTCCTTGCCCCAATATGAACCAGCAGCCAGCCCAAGTGACTCTTCAAGATTTCATACGCCTCAACCCAACCATCTACCGCAGCTCAACTCAGCCTCTGGATGCTGATGACTGGCTCCGTGACATCACCTATGAGATGGAGTCTGCTGATGTAGCCCCTGCCAGCTATGTCAACTTTGCTTCCTTCTTTCTGAAGGGACCCGCAGCGCAATGGTGGGACAGCCACAGGCGTACTCTGCCAGCTGGAACAATCATCACCTGGCCAGACTTCCAAGCTGCTTTCCGTGCCCGCTTCATTCCTCAGGGAGTCATGGACCGGAAGAAGCGTGAGTTCCGCAACCTCACCCAAGGCAACAAAACTGTCGAAGCTTATCAGCGGGGGTTTCTGGACTTGTCCCGCTATGCTGAAGAAGACATTGCAACTGATGCACGCAGACAGGAGAAGTTCCGTGATGGACTACAAGCTGACATCAAGCTCGCACTTCTAGTGCATGACTTCGTCGATTTCGCCACCTTGGTGAATAAGGCCATCAATGTCAAGACTGGTCTGCAGGAATACCAGAGCTCTCAGAGGCGCAACCGTGACACGAGCTCATCTTCGGGCTCGCCCTCACAGAAGAGGCTGATATGGATCCCGAACAGCATGTATCGTCCAAATGCACCTGCTCCAAGGAAATCTTATGCTGCACCGCGTCTACCTCCTCCACCATCTAGGCAGTCAAAGCTACCAGCTCCCCCACCTGGGGCTCCTGTTCCCACTCCCGATAATGGTCTGTGCTTCAAGTGTGGTCAACCGGGTCACTTTGCCAGGAACTGCTATCAGAACCAGAATCAACTGGCCCTTCCAGCAGCTGGCCGTGGTAACAACCAGCCCCGCAACAACAATGCTAAGTCTTATGGTCGTGCTCATGCCAACCACGTTGATCTCAGCGAAGCTCAAGACCAGCCTGCTACTGTGATGGGTACACTCCTCGTAAATTCAGTACCAGCATCCGTTTTATTTGATACATGAGCATCCCATTCATTCATATCAGCAGAATTTGCATTCCTGCATGGCATTAATTACGAAGAGATAAACACTCCGCTAGTGGTACACACCCCTGCGGGCCAATGTCAAACCTCTATGGTTAGTCACGATGTTACTGTTGAAATTGAAGGACTGGAATTTCTTGTCTCTCCCATCGTACTGAAGTCCTGTAGCATTGATCTCATTCTGGGAATGAATTGGTTAAAAGCGCATACTGCTTCAATCGTTTGCACCACTAAGACCGTCCATCTGCTACACCCTTCAGATGAGATAGTTACTTACCAAGCCCATCTGGTGCAAAATGCCGAGGCAAGGCTCTATGCATTGAATGCATTGAATGCAGCACCACTCGAGGGCATTGAAAACATTCCCGTCGTGCGTGAATTCCTCGACGTCTTCCCTGAAGAACTTTCAGGGATTCCCCCTGCTAGAGCTGTCGAATTCATCATCGACTTGAAACCAGGCACCACTCCTATAGCCAAGCGACCCTACAAAATGCCGCCGCATGAACTCCTTGAGCTTAAGGAGGAAATCGACAAATCTCTTCGCAAAGGGTTCATTCGCCCAAGTTGCTCTCCTTGGGGAGCACCTTCTCTCTTTGTCAAGAAGAAGGATGGGACTAACCGATTGGTTCAAGACTACCGTCCTATAAACCAAGCTACCATCCAGAATAAATACCCCCTTCCTCGGATCAATGATTTGTATGATCAACTGGCGGGTTCGTCAGTGTTCTCTAAGCTCGACTTGAGGTTGGGCTACCACCAGATCCGTGTTCGCGAAGAGGATATCCCAAAGACCGCCTTCGTGACTCGCTATGGTTCATACGAGTACACCGTCATGTCTTTCGGTTTAACCAATGCTCCAGCCACCTTCTCTCGTCTGATGAACTATATATTCATGGATTACCTCGACAAGTTCGTGGTGGTTTATCTGGATGATATCCTGGTATTTTCCAAGAACGAAGAAGAACATGCTGAACATCTTCGACTTGTGCTGGAAAAGCTACGAGAGCATCAACTATATGCCAAGTTCTCCAAATGTGAATTCTGGCTACCGGAAGTAACCTATCTTGGGCATGTCATCTCTAAGGATGGTATTGCCGTCAACCTCGAGCGAGTTCAGGCTATTCTTGATTGGACTCCTCCCAAGAACGTTAAGCAAGTCAGAAGTTTTCTCGGTCTCGCCAGCTATTGCCGTCGATTCGTCGAGAACTTCTCCAAGATCGCCAGGCCTCTGACTAACCTGTTACATAAGGGCGTCAAGTTCCAATGGACAGACAAATGTCAGGAAAGTTTCCAGGCACTCAAAGACAAGTTGACTTCTGCTCCAGTTCTAGCTCCACCTGATACTAAGAAGGACTTTGTCATTTACTGCAACGCTTCCCGTCAAGGATTAGGCTGTGTCCTAATGCAAGACCGAAAAGTGATTGCTAATGCCTCTCGGCAATTGCGCCCTCATGAAGAGAACTACCCAGTTCACGACCTCGAACTTGCTGCTGTCATTCATGCGCTGAAGCAGTGGCGACATTACCTTCTCGGTAATCGTTGCGAGATCTTCACTGACCACCAAAGTCTGAAGTATCTGTTTACTCAGCCAGATCTGAACCTCCGTCAACAGAGATGGATGGAGCTTGTTGCAGACTTTGACTTGGGTATTTCCTATACGCCAGGCAAGGCTAATGTAATGGCTGATGCCTTGAGCCGCAAGTCTTACTGCAACCACCTCTAGGTTCATAAAGTTCAGCCCTCGCTTGTTGAAGAATTCAGGAAGTTGAACCTCCATATTGTTCCACCGGGTGCACTCGCTCCCCCTCCTAAGGAGTTTGGCAAGGTGAACCTCCACGTTGTTACCCAAGGTTCCCTCAATACCCTAGTTGCTAAACCAGATCTCGAGGACAACATCAAAAGGCTACAGAAGTATGACTCTGAAGCCCACAAGATTAAGCGCTACCTCGCAGAAGGAAAGCCCTCATTCTTCACTATTGCTGAAGATGGCACCTTATACTTCAAGGGCCGCCTAGTGGTGCCATGTGCAGAGAAAAACCTGGATATGACACAGGAAGTTATGAAAGAAGCTCATGATACGCCTCTATGTATCCATCCTGGTAGTACAAAGATGTACCAAGACATCCGTCAGAGATTCTGGTGGTCTAATATGAAGCAAGACATTGCTCGTTATGTTGCTGAGTGTGACGTTTGCCGTCGTATCAAAGCAGAACATCAAAGGCCTGCTGGAACTCTGCAACCTATCTCTATTCCTGAATGGAAATGGGACCATGTCGAGATGGACTCGTCACTGGATTTCCCAAATCACAGAAAGGTAATGATGCTATTCTTGTCGTCATTGACTGGCTTTCCAAAGTTGCACATTTCCTGGCGGTCAAGGAAACGATCACTGCTAGTCAACTGGCAACGCTCTATATGTCCAGGATTGTTTCACTCCACGGTATTCCATTGGTTATCAGTTCAGACCGTGGCAGCTTATTCACTTCAAGATTCTGGGCAAGTTTCCAAGAAGCTATGGGAACTCATCTGTCATTCAGTACTGCGTTTCATCCTCAATCGCAAGGGCAAGTTGAACGCGTCAACCAAGTTCTCGAAGACATGCTTCGAGCTTGTGTTATTTCCTTCGGCAAGAAATGGGAGGAATCTCTCCCGTATGCTGAGTTCTCTTATAATAATAGCTATCAAGCTAGTCTGAAGATGGCCCCCTTCGAAGTGTTATATGGACGAAAGTGTCGAACCCCTCTGAACTGGTCAGAAACTGGGGAACGTCCACTCTTCGGTCCGGATATTATCCAAGATGCCGAAGAACAAGTCCGCATTATCCGTGAGAATCTCAAGACTGCTCAGTCACGTCAGAAGAGTCAGTATGACCGTCATCATAAAGACATGGTCTATCAACCTGGCGAAAAGGCTTATCTTCGAGTCACACCTATGAAGGGTGCTCACCACTTCGGGATCAAGGGCAAACTAGCTCCTCGCTATATTGGCCCATTCACTATTCTTGAAAGGCGTGGAAAAGTGGCATACCAACTGGAGCTACCGCCGAACCTTTCTCAGGTTCACGATGTGTTCCATGTGTCACAGCTCCGCCGTTGCTTCAAGGACCCAATCCGAGCTGTGGATCACGAAGTGCTCGAATTGCAGCAAGACCTCTCCTATAAGGAGCATCCGGTCCGCATTCTCGACCAAGCTGAACGCCGCACACGTCAGAAGGCGATCAAGTTTCTCAAAGTTCAGTGGTCGCACCATTCTGAAGATGAGGCCACTTGGGAACGAGAGGATCGTCCGCGCGAAGAATACCCCGCACTGTTTCCTTCTACCTCCTAAATCTCGGGACGAGATTTCTTGTAGTGGAGGAGATTTGTAACACCCCGAGGATCATGCTACAATAACTCTCTGTGATTAAGCTAATCATGTTGCTAAACAGGGCTTGATCACATTGGAATCAGATTTCTTTTCAAACTCCTAATTCAAACTTCAATTAAATTTAAAGTGGAAAATAAAAGTTTTCAAAATTTTAAACAAAAATGTTCGGTGGGTGCCAAATAATACACTGGTAATTATTGTGGAGAAAACTCCTTTTTAGAAAATGCCTAAGTATTTTAAAATGGATTAAAAGGTGAAAGAAAATAAATAAAAGAAAATGCAAAACAAAACAGAAAACAAAATAAAAACAAAAGCCCCCCCCCCACTGGACCTGGCCCAACTGGGCAACCCCAGGCCTAGCCGGCCAGCACCATCCCCCCCCCGGCCGAAAGGCCCAGCTCCACCCTGGCCCATCTGGCCTACCTTATCCCCTCACCCCCACCGACAGCCACCCCCACTCCCCCCCGAAATATCTCCCCTGCCTCCCCCGATCTGGATCGAGGAGGAGGCCGTCGCCGTCGCGCTCGACCCCGCGCCGCCTCGCCCTCGCCGGAGCACGCCCCCGCCGGCCTGCTTCCCCCTTCTCCGCCTCGCCCGTCGTCCCCGTCACCCTCCCCGCGCCCCGCTGCCAGACCCCCTACGGCCACAGTGAGCACCGCCGCGCCTCGCCCCTCCTCTCTCTCCCTCGCCCCCTCTCCTCTCGGTCACCGCCGCCCCGCTCGCGCTCCGGCGCGCCCAGACGCGCCCCCCGCCGCGCCTGGCCATGCCCGCGCGCCCGCACGGCCATCGCCCGCGCGCGCCCGACCGCGCGCCCGCGTCGGCCACGCCCCGCCTGCCCCCCCTCGTCGTCGCGCTAACCTCGCCGTCGCGAGCAGGCCCATGGCCTCGACCGCGCCCCCCTCGCTGCTTCTTCCCCCACGCCCGACCGCACAGACGCGCGCCCGCACGGCCATCGTCGTCGTTTGCCTCCCCTCCGCCGATCTCCGCCCCGTCGCCACGGTGACCTCGCCCCTCTGCTCCACCACCGCAACGCACCGCTGCTCCGCCGCCGCTCCGGTGGCTCGTCGGAGCCCCGCCTCCCCTGGCCCTGGCCGCCGGCGCCGGCGTGCACCGTGGCGCCGCGCCCTCGTCTCGCGCCCGTTCGGGCGCTCCGCCCCGTTGCCCGCGCCCGTAACCGCACCCGCATCGCCCCCCTCTGGGCCACTGCCAGGTGGGCCTCGCCCCACCTGAGCCACTGCCCCCCTGGGCCCGAACCCTCTGGGCCACTGCCAAACGGGGCCCAGCCCACAGAACAAAGAAATAAAAATAAAAATAAATTAATAATAATAATAATAAATTAATTAATAAAATAATAAATTAAATAAATTAATAATAATAATAATGATAAGAATAAATTAATTAATAAAAATTAATAAATAAATAAAGAAAGAAAATAAAAATAAAAATAATTTTAATTAATTAATTAACTAAATTAATTAAGTTAATTAATCATGTTTAAATTAATTAAACAGTAATTATTTAGCTAAACACTAATTAACCTAAACAGTGAATGACAGGTGGGTCCCACTGGACCCACATGTCAGTTGACTTAGTCAACCCCTGTTGACTGCTGATGTCAGCATGACATCATGCTGATGACATAAATCCAAATTTCGAATTAAATTAAATAATTAATTAAATTCCAGAAATTAACAAAATCTTTAGAAAATCCTATCTTTTAATCCGTAACTCGGATTAAAATATTTTCAACATGAAAGTTGCTCAGAACGACAAGACGAATCCGAATACGCAGTCCGTTCGTCCACCACACCTCCCTAACCTATCGAACTAGCAACTTTCCCCCTCCGGTTCGTTTGTCCGAAAACGCGAAACATCGGGAATACCTCCCGGATGTTCCCCCCCTTCGCCCCCCTTCGCCGGTACCACCTACTGTCGCGTTAGGACACACCTAGCACCGCTCATTGTCATGTCACGCATCGTCATGCTTATGTTTGCATTGTATTTACTGTTTCTTCCCCCTCTTCTCTCCGGTAGACTACGAGACCGACACTGCTGCTGCCCAGTTCGCCTACGGAGTCGACGACCCCTCCTACTTGCCAGACAACCAGGCAAGCCCCCCCCTTGATCACCAGATATCGCCTATTCTTCTCTATACTGCTTGCATTAGAGTAGTGTAGCATGTTACTGCTTTCCGATATCCTATCCTGATGCATAGCCTATCCTTGCTACTACTGTTGATACCTTTACCTGCAATCCTACATGCTTAGTATAGGATGCTAGTTTTCCATCAGTGGCCCTACATTCTTGTCCGTCTGCTGTGCTATACTATCGGGCCGTGATCACCTGGGCGGTGATCACGGGTATATACTTATATGCTATATACATGACACATGTGATGACTAAAGTCGGGTCGGCTCGAAGGAGTACCCGCAAGTGGATCTTTGTGGCGGAGCGACAGGGCAGGTTGAGACCGCCTAGGTGAGAGGTGGGCCTGGCCCTGGTCGGCGTTCGCGGATACTTAGCACGCTTAACGAGATCTTGGTATTTGATCTGAGTCTGGCCATTTGGTCTATACGCACTAGCCATCTACGCGGGAGTAGTTATGGGTATCCCGGCGTCGTGGTATCAGCCGAAGCCTTCGTGACGTCAGCGACTGAGTGGCGCGCGCCGTGTTGGACCGCTTTGACGTAACCGCCGTGATCGTGTGGGTTGCTAGGTCTGCTCGCGGCCGCGTTCGCAATGTGCAGGTGTGCATAGGGCGATGGGCCCAGACCCCTGCGCGCTTAGGATTAGACCGGCGTGCTGACCGCTCTGTTGTGCTTAGGTGGGGCTGCGACGCGTTGATCTTACGAGGCCGGGCATGACCCAGAAAAGTGTGTCCGGCCAAATGGGATCGAGCATGTTGGGTTATGTGGTGCACCCCTGCAGGGAAGTTTATCTATTCGAATAGCCGTGTCCCTCGGTAAAAGGACGACCCGGAGTTGTACCTTGACCTTATGACAACTAGAACTGGATACTGAATAAAATACACCCTTCCAAGTGCCAGATACAACCCGGTGATCGCTCTCTAACAGGGCGACGAGGAGGGGATCGCCGGGTAGGATTATGCTATGCGATGCTACTTGGAGGACTTCAATCTACTCTCTTCTATATGCTGCAAGATGGAGATGGCCAGAAGCGTAGTCTTCGACAGGACTAGCTATCCCCCTTTTATTCTGGCATTCTGCAGTTCAGTCCACTGATATGCCCCTTTACACATATACCCATGCATATGTAGTGTAGCTCCTTGCTTGCGAGTACTTTGGATGAGTACTCACGGTTGCTTCTCTCCCTCTTTTCCCCCTTTCCTTTCTATCTGGTTGTCGCAACCAGATGTTGGAGTCCAGGAGCCAGATGCCACCGTCGACGACGACACCTACGACGCTGGAGGTGCCTACTACTACGTGCAGGCCGCTGACGACGACCAGGAGTAGTTAGGAGGATCCCAGGCAGGAGGCCTGCGCCTCGTTCGATCTGTATCCCAGTTTGTGCTAGCCTTCTTAAGGCAAACTTGTTTAACTTATGTCCGTGCTCAGATATTGTTGCTTCCGCTGACTCGTCTATGATCGAGCACTTGTATTCGAGCCCTCGAGGCCCCTGGCTTGTATTATGATGCTTGTATGACTTATTTATGTTTTAGAGTTGTGTTGTGATATCTTCCCGTGAGGCCCTGATCTTGATCGTACACATTTGCGTGTATGATTAGTGTATGGTCAAATCGGGGGCGTCACAATACAAAACTCTCATGCAGGCAAGCAATTTGAATGGCAATCTCGAGTCATGGATGCCAAGGAACAAAGAAGGGAAAAAAGATAAAGAGTGGTATGTACGAATGACCAGTGAAGAAAAACTTAAAAACCTGAAATAGCATCATGGAGCCTATCAACAAAACAAAAGAATTAAAAATTCAACCCAATTGCAAAAAAAAAACACAAGGGAAGAAGAAATATGCTTACATGGAGCCACACAAAAGATATAAAAGTGCGCATGAGAAATGCAGAAATACGCAAATATGCAACCAGAACAAAAAAAAAGCTAAAATAGAGCAAATTACATCTAACCGTGAATTGAGGCGCAACACACTAAGCAAAGATTCAATTGCGATGGAGAATCGTGCATATATCGCGACACAATAGAAAGTTTGTACATCTATACGACAAGGACTTCATGGTTAGCGCACACACAACATTTTTAGACGCTAGGCAAAGTATACGACATCTTTATTGTGTGATATCAATAACTCAACATAAGTGTTGCGTGTATGATTTTTTTATCAGCACGATGGCTAATTTACAGGTGAGATATGCTTTGTCACTATATATTGACGGTCTAATCTACAACGTCGTATTGAAGTCAGACGAAAAACATCATGTGCGCTCTTACTTCAGAAATCCTTTGAATTAGTAACTGAACTCTTGAAAAATATGCTTCGAAGTCGAGAAAGAATGCACTAACCACTATTATTTCAACTGATTCCAGCGACAGTGCTTCTAACGGTTGGATGTTTACCTTTTATTTTTATTATTTTCTGTTATTCACGCGTCCTGTTTCGTCCCGCACGCCAACTAGGGGAGGGGGGTGGGCGCAGTTTTACCATCTCTCCCGCCGCTCTGAATGCCCTAATCCTGATCCCAAACGAGGCCCGATGATGTCTAGGGAAGTGGCCATGTTGGAGTGGGGGTGTGCTCCTACTGTTGGTGGCAACGTGTCAACAAAAGAGCACCATGCATTGTAAAATCTTTACCTTCTAGCCATCATATTTTTGAAGTGGGAAAGTTTAAATATGAATTAATGTTAATAGGGATTCTGGAGGAGAGAAAGAGGACACTAGGGCAAGACAAACGGAAATAAGTGGACCCATGGGAACGAAAATAAATGGACGCATAGAACGGGGTAACAATTTCCCGTGTTACAACGCACGGACATTTGTGCTAGTACCGAGTAAATTCTTTTTTTAGCTGCGGATACGGGGAAAGTATCTAACGTTGGATATGACGAGTAACGCCGAACCCAAGTAGCAGGGGAAAGCGCGAGCCGCCCTACTGGTACCGTCCATTATTAGGTAAGAAAAAAGAGTCCCCCATCCTCACGAAGCCACAACCCTGACACTACACGTCCACATATCCCGACCGTGGAAATCAAACACAAACGGTCGGATTAAAACTTGGGTTCTGTATAAGTTTCTGCCCAAGCCTCACGAGCTCCTCCCCGTCTCCCCGAAATCCGGCGCCGCGCTGTCTTTTCGTCTAGCCTCGCGTCTCCGATCCAGCGCAATCCGGTGGGCGGTCTCCCCATTCTGACGGGGCTCTGATCCAGTGGTGTGATTCGGCGGCTGCTGGATCGGTCGGCGCCACAGGGAGCTGCGGATTCAGCTCCGGGTAGCCAGATTTGACTGCGTAGAACGAGACCTGGGAGGCGCGCCCATCGCCAGAGGTGCTCGCCGGGGACGGCACATGCGCGTGACGCTCACGCCCAAGGACGAGGATTGGCTGGTCGTGCTGATGACGAGGGAGCGCCCGCGGTCGGCGGTGGTCGCGCCTGGGGGGGACGTCTTCACCGCCGGTGGCGGCGGGGAGACGTCCGATGGGGACTCCTCAGAGTCGCTGGAAGAAATTAGTGCCGCCGACTTTAAGGAGTCGTCCAGTGGCACCGCCGCTGCGTCGGCGTCGGCGCAGAGATCTAGGGTTTGGATGGGATACACCATGTCCAGGAGTTATGCGCCGGCGTTCCACAGCTTTGCTTGGGCGCAGGCTGTGCAGAACAAGCCTCTCGTTCCGCGGCCTGTTGCCGACGAGGACGAGGTAGAGCACCTCGTCGACGCCTCGGACGAGGAGAAGGAAGAGGGCGAGATTGAGGAGGGGGAGGCCGTACAGTCCACTTCCCCTCCAATTAAGCAGCCTGAGACCATCGACTTGGACTCTGATGCGCAGGACAAGTCAGAGTCAGTGGCCATGGAGCAGACCCCTTTGGCCTTCGAGGCAGCTGATGAGCTGGATTTTGACCAGCGCGTGGGGAGTATACTGGAGGAGCTTGAGAGGCTTTCCATTGAGGAAGCTGAGAAGTATGTACTCATGTTTCATGGCTAGGATAATGTTTGATTCAGTTTCTGAGAGATATAAGTTACTAATGTTGTGTTGTAGGTCATTTGAGGGTTCGTGTGCCCGCCTGCGGTCTTGCTTTGAGAGCCTTAAGCCGCTGTTCCCAGAGAGCGGTAGCCCGATGCCTATGCTTGATGCTCTTGTGCAACAGGCTTTTGTTGGAATCGACACCATCACCACTGTAAGGCTGACTGCTGGATTTTTTCCTTTCCAAACTGGCAAACCATAGTGCTCACATCGTTTTCATTGTTGTAGGTAGCTAATTCATATGCGATGCCGAAGAGGGAGCAGAACAAGAACATGCTCTTGAAGTAAATATAAGTCATCTTTTGCTAATCATTTAGTATTGAATAAAGCTGACTTGTTATCTTATAACCAATTGGTCCCCTTTCAATTGCTAGGCTGTTGTTTCACATAAAGAACAGATATTCAGACATGCTGGCACTCAGCCAGCGAGATGAGGTCTGCATTTTTTGTAGCTCGCGGGGCCTCATGAGTTAGCAGGTTGTGCTCGAATGCTAACTTTCTGTTTCTTTTTCTCTGGACAGCTCGATAGTCGTGTGAGACAGTTAGTTTTTGTAGATGGAGAAGACAATGCCGGTTCCAATTGTAGCACCAAAACAGTGAATGTGGTTGTTCAATCTGGACAGGTTCCATCAGATAGACTGCCAGTCGAGTCAGGAGCAGCAAATCCACTTAGGGGCTCTAGTTTCCCTAGCTGGGAGATACCGGCGAATAATAGAATGGTTAGCCCCTTGTTGGACCTTCATGCAGATTATGACGAGAACAGCTTACCCTCACCCACCCGAGATAGTGCACCACCTTTTCCTGTGCCAAAGCCCATTGGATTTGGAGTATTTCCAATGGCACCTGACAGATATTTTTTGGCGGAAAGAGTTGATCCTTCAAAAAAAGTTCTGTATACATGTGTGAATGATGCGCTAAAGGATGTTTCCTCGTACCGACAGAAGTATGGCCAGACATCTACCTTTGCAAGTGATGATCTTCCAAGCCCAACCCCATCTGATGATGGGGATAAATCTGGAGACAAAGAAGGTGATATATTTGGTGAAGTTTCAAGCTTTTCAGCTTCTAATAAGTCTGCTCCGCCAAGTGGGAATCTGATACCTGCCTCCCGACCTAGTGCAGTTATCAGCAGCAATGACAGTTTTGCAGGTGGTCCTCCAGGCTATGCTAAACAAATTGAACAGTCTGTTTCAGGACCCAGCCATGCTCTTAAGCCTTCAGCTAAAAGTAGAGATCCAAGGCTCAGGTTTTTGAACCGTGATTCTGGTGGTACTGCAGATGCAAATAGACATGTAAATTTTGCAGAGCCAAATGCTTCCAAAGATGGGACCTTGGGGGGTGTTGTATCAGATAATAGCCGGAAGCACAAGGCAACTGGCCAACCTCTCACGGGTGAAACCGTGTTAAAAAGAGCTAGGGAGAGTACTGGGAATCCCAGAGACATGCAGGTACCACCTAGTAGAGATGGAAGTAACATTAGCTCCTATTCAGGTGACAGGGTTCAATCAAATCAGCATAAAGGGCTTGAAACTAAGGCAGCCGGGAATCCTAGTATTAGGACCAGTAGTCAACTTATTAGCAACGTAAGTAGTATCCCAGACAGTACTGGAACTCTCCAAGCCTCCCAGCCTAATTCAGTTCCACAGACCAGTGCAGCTCCTATTGTTTCATTGCCCGCAGTGTTAAAGGACATCGCTGTGAACCCGACTGTGCTCATGCATTGGATTCAAATGGAACATCAGAAGAGGTCAGCATCAGAGCCTCAGCCTGCTTCAGGTATTATCTCTAGTGGCATGATCAATAATGTCACTGCTGGGATGGTTATACCACCTGGCAATGCTCTGAAGACCGCAGAAGTTGCACACATTCCTTCTTATAGGCCACAAGCAACATCGCAAACAGCCTCTGTGGTAAAGCCCTGATGAATGCCACTATCATATTATTTTACAGTGACTTCATTTGTTTGGTGACATATTTTTAGGCATATTAAGTGGAGATTATTTTTCAAATTACAATGCTCATGCTGAGGTTGTAGTAACTTGTAGGTTATGCGGTGTCAATATTTACATGAACATTTTTTTCTCTTTTAGTGCCAATTCCTGGCTTTACTGTAAAGCACTGACCATATGTTTTGCTGTAGAATTCACAAAATGACCCTGGAGTAATACGTATGAAGGCCCGTGATCCCCGTCGTGTCCTCCACAATAACACATCACAGAAGAACGATACTCCGAACTCTGATCAAGCCAAAAGCAATGGAATCACCCTGCCGGCCTTCCAGGACAGCAAAGACAATTTGATTAACCGTGAACAACTGGCAGAGCAACTTCAGACTACTGTGTTGCCATCTCAACCAGTCTCATTATCCAGCATTGCTGGACAGTCCACCATGAGCGCGAGTAAGGTGGATCCTGTCTCTAATTCACAGTTAGCTGCTTCATCACTCATTGCTCCTCAAGAAACTTTAGTCAGCGTAAATAGGGCAGATCCAAGAGTAGCTGCTGGACAGAATGATTCCAATGATGCTGCCCCTGCTACAACACTTGGTACCAGGCCACCAGCTAACCAGTGGGGTGATCTTGATGATCTCCTCAACGGTTATGATGACCAGCAGAAGGCTCTCATACAGAAGGAAAGGGCAAGACGGATCATGGAACAGCACACGATGTTTTCATCGAGGAAACTTTGTTTAGTGCTTGATTTGGATCACACTCTCCTCAATTCTGCGAAGGTATTAGACTTTGTAGCCTAAGACTTAAAGTTGTTTCACTATTCAATAAGTGCACTAACATTGTATGCACTTCTAATTCAGTTTATAGAAGTGGATCCTATTCATGAAGAGATTTTGCGGAAGAAAGAGGAACAAGACCGGGAAAGGTCAGAGCGGCATCTGTTCCGATTCCATCATATGCAAATGTGGACTAAACTAAGACCAGGAATATGGAATTTTCTCGAGAAGGTTTGTTATCTTTAGGTTTCTCAATCACTGCTCATGGACGCATTTTCCACTTCGCGTTGAAGGTTGATGTATTTGGTGCTTTATGCTGTAGGCGAGCAAGCTTTACGAGTTACATCTGTACACGATGGGGAACAAGCTGTATGCTACTGAGATGGCTAAGGTTCTTGATCCTAGTGGAACCCTGTTTGCAGGGAGAGTCATCTCAAGAGGTGGTGATGGCATCTCAAGAGGTGGTGATGGTGATACATTTGACAGCGATGACCGTGTACCAAAAAGTAAAGATCTTGATGGGGTTTTGGGGATGGAATCTGCAGTAGTGATCATCGACGATTCTGTGAGAGTCTGGCCCCACAACAAAAACAATATGATTGTTGTAGAGAGGCATGTATCTCTGTCAAATATTTACTCTGATGTGAATTAATAGCAATTGCATCTTACTAAGTCCTTTTCAAACAATTATCTGCAGATACACCTATTTCCCCTGCAGCAGACGGCAATTTGGCCTTCCTGGACCATCACTTCTTGAAATTGATCGTGATGAAAGGCCGGAGGATGGCACTCTTGCTTCTTCGTTGGCGGTAATGATGGATCTGTCCCTCAACTAAACTCCTGAGAACTGAAATACACAGTTGATTATACTGACAGACTTGTCACATTCTTGAAATAGGTTATTGGGCGCATTCATCAAAACTTCTTTTCTCATCCCAACCTCAATGATGCTGATGTGCGCAGCATACTATCATCTGAGCAGCGGAGGATCCTTGCCGGCTGCCGTATTGTCTTTAGCCGGATTTTCCCTGTTGGAGAGGCTAACCCCCACTTGCATCCTCTCTGGCAGACTGCAGAGCAGTTCGGTGCAGTGTGCACGAACCAGATTGACGATCAGGTTACTCATGTCGTTGCCAACTCACTAGGAACCGACAAGGTGAATTGGGCACTACAAACAGGCAGATTCGTCGTTCACCCAGGATGGTGAGGAATTTATTACCGAAGTTTACTTCAACCGATTTTCTTATTTAATAATACCAGCTCCCGAAATAACCCATCATTTAACCAAGACTCTTACCTTGTTTGCTATCAACAGGGTAGAAGCTTCAGCACTTCTATACCGGCGTGCCAATGAACACGATTTTGCAGTAAAATAACCATTCCCGAGTCCAAATTCCTCACCCAAGAGGAATCCTCTTGGGACAGTCTGTGTCATGAAAACTGAACAACACAAGTAAAAACTGGACCAGACTAAGAAAACCATGGGCCATAAGAAAACCACATGCCAAGACAGGTAATGAAAAATGATTTATGCAAAGCCTGAATTGGTAGAGGTCGGGCCAAAATAATCTTTGGGTTGGTGAGTATTGCTTGTGAAGGGGTTCAGATGGATCATGGAAAAAAGAATGCTAAAGTGAAAAATAGATCATCCAAGACTACCACCCTCCCTTGTAAACATGTAAAAATGTATGTTTCTGGTGCCCTGGCCTCGTGCAAAGACTGCCTGCCGCAGAAATGGGTTAATGACAGCTATTGGTCATAAAGTAGCCAGCGCAGCAACCATTGGGATGAAGAGGCATTAAGTCCGCGGACCCCCTTGTGGCTGTTGCCGTGTGGTGTGGCTCCAGGTGTCGGTGGCTGGATTCCTTGGCGTGCCAAAGGGAAATGCAGGGTTTGATATCATGACGTGCCTGTAGCATTTGCGTGGTTCAGTTGGGCAACATTATGTGTGAACACGTGATAGCAGAGAACAATGCAAGAGAGGTGATCAGTTGGTTAATGAAGTTGTTTCAGGATTATATTAACTTCAGAAACTACAAGGGCTTGTGGGGAGGTAATGATGGAAATTAACCTGAATGGGCTTTTTGACATACTCCCTTGGTCCTTAAATAAGTGGAAATATAGAAATATTAAGGCAAATTATGAAGTGGAGTCACAATGCTTTAGGAAGGCGCAAGTCATCATCTCTCTTTTTTAATTACTCCATCTTCAATGAGCTAAGTGCATGTAGAAAATACAAAGATTATTGGTCTTGATTTCCGTGTGTAAGAAAGAAACAAAATTTGAATGCTAAACGCCCACTAGGACGGAGGGAGTACCTCCCAAGGCCTACTTTGGTTCGTAGGAATTTCATAGGATAAGATTTTCAAAGGAAAAATTCATACGGAGCCCTTTGATTTATAGAAATAAATTCCTATTCTTATGTAGCATATCCAATCCTTCATATTTCAAAGGGAAAAAAATATTAGCCTAGACTCAATGAAAAAATTTCTATCTTGTGCATCAGATGGTATCTCTTTCTTTATAGGAATTGAGATGCATGCCATCTCACTTTCTGTGAAGTTCACATTCCTACAATATTCCTATCCTATTAACCAAAGGAGGCGTAAATTGTGGGTGATTGTTCATTAAGGTTGGTTATAATGGGGAGCATTATATACTAGTAGTATTATGCATATGATACTAGCATATGATACTACTCCCTCTAATTCTTTTTACTCTGCGTATTAGAATTGTTTGAAGTCAAACTTCATAAAGTTTGATCATATTTATATGTAAAAATATCAAAATCTATAATTGTAAAGTTATACAATATAAAGATTTAAGTCACGACGCATCTAATGATAATAATTTTACATTGTGAATGTACATAGTTTTTTCTATAAAGTTGATTAAATTTTATAAGGTTTGACTTGAGACAAATCTTATATGGGAGGACCGGAGGGAGTACCTTCCTAATGCATAATACCACCTCCGTCTAGGTGTACAAGTCATCTTAAATTGTGTATCGTAACCAAAGCGGAGAGAAAAATAAAAAAACTTAATAGCTGTTTGTTACTTCCGATCTTTTTTCTCTGCGCATAAGCAGCAACAAAGATATCAAGAAGCTCCTGGCTGTGTATATTTTGGACTAAATTGTCCCTGTGCATGCCCGAAGAAAGCAGAAGTAATTTAATTGCTGCATGCTACGGATTGGGTGGGCTCTTTGCTCTCCTTTCCTTTTCCCCAGGCGCAGGCCATGGGCCCATTTTGCATGGCGATTTGATTGGCTGGAGCGTTTCTGCCACGGCTACTTATAGTGGGGAGTAACATATACTAGTATTATATTATTTTCATAGTGCATAGTATTATAAAATAGTATCATAGATTACCATATTTATTGGCATGCATGACACAAAGTAGTATAGTATTTAATATGATACGGTATCTACCTATGTTACTATAACTTTCTCTCTTATTTACTTTTGTGCCACATAAGCATGTTTGCTAGTCCCAAGTGCATGTTACCGGTTATATTACCCCCACTATGGCTAGCCTAACACATGCGTATGCGACAGACACGGGGCACGATTGGAAACATGTGCGAGAAAAAGGCAATGCGCAGACTATTTAGGAAAAAAATAGAGAGAACTTATGCGCAAAGAAAAAGGGAATGTAAGGAGTAATTAATACCATTGCATGTCGTATTTGATAGTCTCAAGTCATTAAAAAAATATACGCCCCACATTTCTTATCTCTTAGGCTAGTCATAGTGAAGAGTAACTTAGACTAGTAACATGCATATGTTACTAGTCTATGTTACTACTTTCATAGTGGGTACTAACATAAGTATGATAACATATAAAGCTTCATTTATTGCTTAGTAGACTCATTTTGCATCGGGAAGCGCTATGTGATGGTAACATATTATGTTAGACTAGCCACAATGCGTAGTAACATAGAGTAGTAACATGCGGATGTTACTACTCTATGTTACTACTTCTATAGTGGGGAGTAACATATGTGTGGT
Organism: Triticum aestivum; assembly: GCF_018294505.1. Taxonomy (NCBI): domain Eukaryota; kingdom Viridiplantae; phylum Streptophyta; class Magnoliopsida; order Poales; family Poaceae; genus Triticum; species Triticum aestivum. The sequence continues at coordinate 202,123,078 of NC_057805.1, forward strand.
AACATGCAACACTTCATTTATTAGGCTATAGACACATCTTGCCTTGATATGTGTGATGTTACTCATACTAGTAGTAACTAGCTATGTTACCACAAGCCTCTCTTTCTTCATTTATTGCTTGCCACATCATCTATTTTATCTAGGTATATGTGATGTTACTACCTATGTTACTCCCACTGTGGGTAGTCTTACTCTATTTGCTTTTCTCCTCATTAATTACTTGACACATCATCTTTTTTGCTTATGTGGCATGTATGTTACTACCTATGTTACTTCTACTATGACCGGCCTTATTGGTTGATTCATTTATTTATGTCAAAAAATAAGAAACGAGATGAAAGTTAATGCACCGCGTGTTCGACGAGTTTTTGCACATTATTGTATAAAATAATTTTTACCTTTTTTTATGTGTTTTGATGCAGGCTATTGTTAAGATTAATTACAAATGTAATTAGGGGAAATCTCCCCTTGCCCAACCGTCGTGCGGTTGCCTCCTGCACGGACGCTTCTGGTCTGGAACCGTTGTATCCCTCTAGACCATATAAATGGCATCTTGTAACCATTGATAAGATCCATCAATCTCTTTGATTCGAAACACGTTATCAGACGTAGAACAGCCAGCGAGAGCGAGAACGCGGCCATTGCCGGCGTTCTGGAAACGGGGGTCCCCAGACTTGCCTGCCTACGGCCCACGGCGTGGCCCTGCGAGCGGGCCCGTACGACCTATCTTCGCCAACAAGCTTTCAAGACCCTCGCGAGGGTCCAAGCCTCACGAGGCGGACGACACAAGACCTCCTCGGGAGCGGCCTCACCAGGCTGGCTCGCGAGGGGCGGAGAGATCAAGGCAGGGCAAACCTCGCGAGGTTCTCGTGACGTGAGCCATGACGATCGAGACCAGGTGGGCGCCAGCACGCGCAGTGTCCTTGTTTCCTCTTTGGTGCTAAGGAGGCAAGCGCAGACGAGGAGTACCGAGGCGTCAAGCAAAGGTTTCCATATCGGTGCAACGTGACCAAGACCAGCAGGACGGCAGGACGGAGGTCATCGTGGAGCCCAAGGCGGCGTCACCACAAGAGCCTTTGGCAGGTGAAGACTACTTTTGTCAGGATAAACTGTACTAGCTGTCCCCTTTCAAATTGGCCGTTGTGGGATCCCTTCCCGCTCAATGTTTGGGAAGAGGACCGGGGCCTCTATAAATAGGACTAGCCACCACAGTAGGAGGGGACGGAAGCTGGAGCAATCCTCACACACCCTCAAGTTCACCAAGCACAAGAACACCTCTCCTCAGGAGGCTGTTTTTCCCCTTGTACTGTTCATCCTCAGCCCGAGAGGCAATCCACCACCACCACACTGGAGTAGGGTATTACACCACAACGGTGGGCCGAACCAGTATAAATCTTGTGTCCCTTGTGTTGCGAGTTCGTCGAGCTAGCCTAGAGATCGCGAAGCGTGTGAGGGCGTGATCTGTGAGGGAGAGATCTTCGCGCGCACCCCAAAGTTCAAACCTTAAGGGTTTTGCCGGAACCCGAGATCCGACAGCCATCACGCTGCCGGACGCGGCCACCGCACCACCAGACGCACTGAACATGGTGCTCACCACATCCCGCTCGTGACCAGGGGGGTTGACCCGTGGCTCGCAGCTGGCCCGAGCGCCGCCGCCGCGCCCGCACCGCCCCCTGGGTCCCCGCCTCCATCCTCTCCTCCGCCGGCCGAGTGGCTTGTGCCGCCCGACGCCGACGCCCGCAGCCGAGGCCGTTGGCCCGCTCGGCTACGTCCCCGTGCGCACTGTCGTGGACGCGGAGGAGGCGCTCGCCTTCATCTCGGCGCCAACCGGTGCCTCCGACGTCGTTCGTCATGATGACGGGATGGAGGACATCGGCGCAACCACTCCGCCGCAACCGTAGATGGACGCGGGATCCAGCAGCCGCGCGGAGAGGCGCTTCGGCCGCCTCTTCGAGCGCCCCGTCGCCGCCATCAGCCGCCGTCCCGGCCGCCGCGCCGGCTTGTGGGATCCGACAGGCCTCGGCCTCGCTCCCGCCCTGCCGCGTGGAGTGCACACCGCCCCGTCGTGGTCGCCTCTTCCTCCAACGAGGAGGCTCCCTCCGTCGTACGCCGGTGATCACCGGAGATGCGTGGGAGCCGGCGGCCCTCACTCCGCTCGCCGGCGGCTGGACTCCTGGTCCTCGTGACCGGGTGGAGGGGTGGACCGATGGTGTGCGGGTTGGGTGGAGGGAAAACCTTATCCCGTAACTGCTCCCTCCCCTCGCCCCCTCCTAAGAGGTGGCAGGAGTGGGCCGGCCAAAGGCCGTGGCGGCCTATGCTCAGGCGCCCGGCTGCCTCTCTGCAGGATCTCTCTCTCTCTCTCTCTCTGTGTGTGTTTAGTAGTACTAGTTAGTACAAATTATTGTATTAGTGCAATGTTAGACTATATCTAGTTTGACTACTTACATTCTAGTCCTGATTCTAGATTTATTCTAGTTAGGATTTATGTAATTAGGTGTGTTTATATTATGCAATGGCTTGATAATATAAATAAAGTACCGAATTTCATTCGGGAAGAATGACATGTTCCATGTGTTTACCACATTTCATTTTTATTGAACATGTTTTTGCGATTGAGATTATCTTCTCTCGCATATCAAACTTGCAATTTTTTTAATATTTCTCCCTCAGCTTATTTGGAATCACAAGGTAATGAGTTGGGATCTACTGCTCATTTGCAGACTATCCTCTCTTACTGTGAGGTCTACGCTTCGTCAATCTCGACAAGCGATTACCTTCAACGCGTATTCATTATATTTAAATTGTAGCATACACAAGGTAATGGCCATGCAGCCGATTACTGTGAGATCTAAATGATATTCAATGTGTTATGTTCACACAATTGAGGTTGAGAATCAATTCAAGTTTTTCACTTGAGCATCAAATTTGCATCTATTATTTGCAATTGAGATTTTTTGTCTCTTGCAAAGATAAATTCAGTACCTCTTCAGTACTGATTTGCGATTGAGAATTTTCTTCTCTCGCAAAACAATGTCATCGCGATTAGATTAATTTTCTCTCGCAAAATATTAATTCACCCTGCTGAATTATCTTGCAACTTGATACAAGAACATCTCATTTAATTTGAGGTGTATATAATTCAAGTTTTTTTTTCACTTGAGCATCAAGTTTGCAACATCATTACTATTCATTATAATAGTGGTGTATTTCTGTTGAGTATGATGTATTCCGGAATGTATGTATCTCCATGTTCGCTACATGTCGAGATTAATACGTCTATTTGCAATTGAGATTTTCAATTTCTTGCAAATACATATGCAAAATTCTTAGTGATTTCTTCAATTGATGTATGGGAATCCCGAGGTAGTGTGTAGATCTACTGCTTTGCAGATTATCACCACTAATGTTTAAGCCTACATTTTGTCAAATTTGACATTATGATTGCACAACATTGTGCACTCCCATGCATTTTACTAAGTCATGACATAAGGCATTAGGAGTGAGTATCTACTGATTTCATCAGATTATACTCCCTAGTGCTGCGATATCTACTTTATTTTGGAGATTATCTTCAAGGTGTCATGCTTAGCAATTTGAGATTCACATTAATGGTTTCAAGATAACTTCTTGAAATATCCATTAATTTTACAACATTACCATGATGGTCTTTAATTTACTAATCGTAAATTAACTATCTCTGGTAACCGATGGCTAGAGAATTTGAGGCATTCGCCCTCAATCGCCACCACTACCCTACCTGGGCATGGACACCATGATCACTCTTGTGTCTTGTGGAATAGTGTGTGCAATCCAAGACCACATGATTAACCTCTGGTCGGAATCACACTGCTAACAGAAAAATATTGTCTTATACATCATAAGGCATTATATCGATTCAGATCTCTGCATCTGGTTATTCTGTATCAGCAATTCCTAGGACACAACAGACCTCAAGGGCAAAGGTTTGGAGCTCACTTCAACCTTCAACCCGAAATCACCAGCAGTGACGGGACCCTATGGGCACGGAGAATATGATGGTTGAATATGACTCAACCAACATGTTTGAAGACTTCGTCTAGTCTCTCAATCTCCTGAGTGGTCAATATAATTTATGTCCATTTATGATGTTCTAATAAGAACATAAGTATTGTTGTCATCATATATTGTATATCACAATATATTGTATCAGCACTTTGGTACAAATATATTTGTATGTATTCTATATATCTGAGTGATTTTCATATTGAGAATCATCATGTCTATATATATATTTCTACGGGGGTCAATATGATGAAAGATGATATGTGCCTTGTGGACATATGCACCACGAACTCTATACTCAGGGAAGTGAAATGTTTTCCACTCTCGTTGAGAGATATGAGATATTTTAAAATCGCTAGACGTGATGAGGTATTTGTTGGCTCAACTCGAGTCATATTTACTGTCCATGTGGATACTCGAGTAACGTTAGGATGCTTTATTGCTTCCGGGTTTAGCTCGTACCCTACTAAACTATAGAGGTATCCGTCAAAATAGTTTCCATAGCGAAACTTATGATGACAACAAAGAGAAATATCTTCTCTTCACCATATGCAACAGATATGGCAAGCACATTCTCTATGTATCATCGGCATTGCACTACACATACTACAAAACCCGTAGCACATGTTGCGTACGAGATAGTTTTCCAGAGTGTCTTTTGCATGACAAACTCGGCATTCCTGCTTTGGTCATCATTGACATTGGGTTGAAACCGAAACTATCAGCAATTCCACTGGTTTCTGATTATTATGATGCTATATTCTAATAACATTTGGATTTTATGTGCACTACAAGTGACACAGGGAAGCTAATTTTAAGGCTCACACACCTTAAAGTCTATGCTGAACCACTCAGACTCCTTGAATGCATCAAGTCGAGGTAAGTGGCTCTTCCCAGCCATTGAGTAGACTATTCATGTATCCATGGTTCTAAAAGACATATCTACATGATGGTCTTAAATGTGTGCTTTATTCACACGAAACCATTGTCCATTATCCTGACATCGATTTCAAGCAAATCGAATGGATAACATTGCAGAATTCTCCTTGAGGGCCTTCCCTAGCCCTTTGGACTGAAGTTTAGCAATTTGTCATAATGTCTAGACTCAAAATGGTTTGGTAGAATCCTATCCAAAGAGTTAAGCTCATTGCATTATCTTTACTTTGGAATTGCAACTTACCAACTTTACGTTGGAGTCATGCAGTTTTACACGCTCATGACAGAACCGCATAATATTATTCCCCTCTATCTTTGATATGTGGATATCTACCAAGTATTTCCTATCTGCGGTAATTCGGTTGCATACCGATATCATCACCTGGCATACATCATTGGCCCCTCAACATATAGTTGGGATCTATGTGAGGAATAACTGTATTTCCGTCAATACCTGAAGCCCCTCGCATGGGGAGTTATTCAAGGCCAGTATGCTGATTCAATGAGGAACATTTCCAGGCATTAGGGGGAGATTTCAAGTACCATAAAGAATGCCAGGAAATTAGTGGAATGTTCAACACATTTCTACCTCAAATCCACGTACTCAAAGATCTGAACCATGCGTTCAGAAGATTTGCAACACATTGCAAATAACCTGCCAGATTCATTTACTGACTATAAAGGTGTCACACAATCCTACAATCCTGCAAAAGTATGCCGAAAAGAGTGGAGGTACTAGCAAAATCCACTTCACTCCCCGTTCAAAGCAACAGGGGGAGATGTATGGCAGAAATATATCAGGATTTAGCTTCTCGCAAGCAAGGATATCAAGGCCTATGAATCAGTAAATGCAAGTCAACTTCACGTTGACACACACCTAATGGGTAGTATACACCTAGTGGACGGGAAACCTCCACCAACCCAGGTCATAGTGCACACAATGACCGGGACATCGGAATACCCGACTCAATCGCATTGGGAAATCGCGACCAGGCACCATGGGTAACGATATTTCCATCACTATATATTGATATATAGATTCTGGAGAAACATATAACCGGAAGTCCACAATTGTCGACATACATTTCTCAACTAGATTGAAAAAAACCTTTCAAGTGATTCAGATCCAAAGACCATGGCCATGGCATAGGGTGAACAACACTTGGACTGAACTCAAGCAAAGGGTATAATCTAGGTAGAAATGATATTGCTCAATAATGGGAAGGTATTCATAAGCAATACCTACACCAGTTTTCTTCTGGAAACAGAATTGAGAACAACGAGGTGGTGAAACAAAGAGCAAGTACTGTAGCACAAGGGTTCACGCAGATACCCAACTATTCTCGAGATGTGGAATCTCATTCCGATAACTTATATCATTGGCAGTTCAAAATCATCTATCTCTGCAGTTGATAGATGTAGTGGTCACATATCCATGGGATCACTAGATTCAGACATATATGGTTGATTCCCGATGGAATCTCAGTTCTGAATCGAAGTACAAAATGTAACATACATTGTGTAAAATCAATAAGTCACCATATGACTTATTATTATCATCGGTACATTTGGTACAACCGACATAGTGAGTTCCTTATTCACAAGGATTACTCCTACAATGATGATTATCCATGTTTGTGTGTCTACAATGACGACACATGTAATCATCTAAATGAAGGAGTTTAAAATGAAGGATTTGGGTAAACCAAAATACCGCTCGTTACTACAACTTGAGCACCTTCATTCATACATTATGGTACACTATGTTGTCTATATCCAAAATATATTGGAGTAATTCATTGTGGACAAATCTTATCCATCCATAACTCTCATGGTAGTTCATTCTCTAGATGTAGAGAAAGATCTATTTAGACAAGAGTGACGGAAATGAGATATTGGGACTCAGTGTTCCATAATGCCATTGGATCCACCAAACACAATTGGTTGGTACCCAAGAATATCTTTTGATATCTCCAAGGCATGAAACATCTTGTCCTGGTTTTTCAGTTTCACATAAATGTGAACACCGATATCATTGGATACATCGATCAGATCCCCACTATGTCATATTGTAGACAAGTTTACACTACAAAAGACACATCCGTGACATTTTGGGCCGAACGAATTTTTTTCTGTCATACTTATGACACTTCTATGACGATAATTGTGACAAAACCCGGTATCATCATAGATGTGGTGGGGTCCTACTTCTATGACAAAAATCATGACAAAAAATGGGCTTTTCGTCCTGGGCGGCCGGAGACGCAGCTGCATGACATTCTTTGGGCCGTCCATGATGGAAAAAACCATGGTAGAAGCGAGGGCGAGGAAAATATCGGGGTGTTCCCGGTTACGGTGGGTGGTCGGGGCCGAGCGATGCGCATTTCTCTCGTACACGCACGCGCGTGGGTGCGAGGCGTTGGGCTCTAAATGAACCCGAGCGAGGCGTTGGGCTCTAACTAAACCCGAGCGATTGCACTGCAGGCTACGCGTTACTGAACCCGAGCGATTCCTTCGCTACTGCTGCTAACTGAAGCCGATCGATGCTGCCTCTGGATGAACAGTGAGTGTTGCTGGGGGGGTTTGGATGAATAGTTCCCAGTGGGGGTGGATGAACATGACCCCGTGGTGTTGCCTCTGGATGAACAGTGAGCGTTGCTGGGGGGGTTCGGATGAACAGTTCCCGGTGGGGGTGGATGAACAGGACCCCGTGGTGTTGCCTCTGGATGAACAGGACCCCGATCGATCGAGCCGGTTGGGTCTGGATGAACAGGACCCCGTGGAGGGCTGGATGAACAGGACCACCCCGTGGAGGGCTGGATGAACAGTAGACGGTGGAGGGCTGGATGAACAGTAGCCCGTGGAGGGGTGGTTGAACAGGAGCCCGTGGAGAGGGCTGGTTGAACAGTAGCCGGTGGAGTAGCGCACGGTGGAGGCTGGATGAACATGAGCCCGTGGATGAACAGTCGCAGGTGGAGGCTGGAGGAGGTCGACGGTGGATGAACAGTAGCCCGTGGAGGCTGGAGGGGGTCGATGGTGGAGATGAACAGTATCCCGTGGAGTCCCGTTTTGCGGTACGCCACACCCCTCCCGATGAACAGGACCTCTGTTTCGACCGTAGCGCTCCAACACAAGTCCGTTTCCTCTGTTTTGCGGTACGCCACACCCCTCCTGATCAACAGGACCCCCGTTTCGACCGTAGGAGGTCCGTTTCCTCCGTTTTGCGGTACCCCAGACCCCTCCCGATGAACAAGATCCCGTTTCGAACGTGGCCGGTCGAACACAAGGCCGTTTCCTCCGTTTTGCGGTACGCCAGGCCTTGTTTCCATCGGCTGTTCCGTCCAAGCCCACCCGATGAACACTACGACGCATTCCGTTCCGACCTAGCCGGTTGGCTCCCCATGAACATGACGACGACGCTGTTTCTCCGTTCTGACCCAGCCATGTACACGAGCCCTGGCCGTACGCATGCGCGAGTAGGCGTTCGAGACCCTGCCCGTATGTACGTACGTGGCCGTATTTTCTTTCTTGCACACTGGCCGCTGTACGTACGTGTACATGCTACGTGCGCGCCTCTACGACGACACGTGCGCGCCTCTACATCGACCAGTATGTACGTACACGTTCGCGACCAGAATGACAATGCTACGTACGCTTCGACCAGGTGGGTCCCGACTATCAGGCACTTCCTTGCCTGCGAAGATGTAGCTGGTGGGTCCCAGCAGTCAGGGGGGCGAATCGTTTTTTTGCCGGAACGCACTTCCTTGCGTGCGAAGATGTAGCTGGTGGGTCCCAGCAGTCAGGGGGAAATGTTTTTTTCACGAAATACGGTGGCCCGTCCGGTGGGTCCCTGCTGTCAGGTGAAGGAATAATTATTTTACGCGTAATAAGGAGGCACTTCCTTGCTGCGGCCGTGGACCCAGCTATCAGCCTCTCCACGTACAGTCCACGTCCGATGGAAGCCGTTCCTTGACCACGTTGACCACGCTGCGCCGAGAGCACCAGCGCGGTGGGCGACGATGAGGCCTAGGAAGGGGACGACGCGGAGCCGGGAAAGACGCGGCAGTGGATGCCCACGCGTAGAGGAGTATGAGGGTTCATTGGTTCGCTGCGGTGTGAGGCTGCCGTCGCCGCAGAATAACAGGGGGTGTGGGTGAGTAGAGGGATGGCCTGGCCAGCGGTGGGAGTAGTAGGGGGCGGTGAGGCCTCCGCCGCATCGTAGCCGGCCATGGGAGGCAGGAGCACGAGGCACGACCGGCGCTGGTTTGGGTGGTTGGAGCAAGAAGACCAGAGGTTGAAGAGGCACTCAGCCGTTGGATGGACATCATACGGTCACTGGAGCTAGAATCGTGAATATTGACTAAGTTGACAAAGCCCTCTGTCCCCGTCAACTTAGTAGGCCCACAAGCCAGCCTGCCACTATACTGGGTCCCAGCTAGTAGGGGGAGTATTCATTTTTTGTGCATAATAAGGAGGCACTTCCTTGCATGCGAAGATATAGTTGGTGGGTCCAAGCTGTCAGCGGCGGTAACATTTTTTCGCGAAATACAGAGGCCCTTTCGGTGGGTCCCAGATGTCAGGTGGAGGAATCATTATTTTGCGCGTAATAAGGAGGCATTTCCTTGCGTGCGGCCGTGGACCCAGCTGTCAGCCTCTCCACGTACAGTCCACTTCAGATGCATGTCGTTCGTTGACCACGTTGACCAGGCCGCGCCGAGAGCACCAGGGCGGTGGACGACGGCGAGGCCTAGGAAGGGAACGACACGGAGGCAGGGAAGACTCGGCAGTTGTTTCCCACGCGGAGGGGAGTACGACTGTACGAGGGTTTACTGGTTCGTCTGCCGTCATCGGAGAATAACAGTAGGTGTGGGTGAGTAGAGGGATGGCTAGGCCAGCGATGGGAGTATGGTGGGGCGGTGAGGCCTGCGTGGCAGCACAGCCAGCCGCGGGGAGGAGAGAGCAGGCAGTCCCGCCGGCGCTTGTTTGAGCGGCTGGAGCAGGAAGAGCAGAGATTGAAGAAGCACGACGGCCGTTGGATGGACATCCAACAGTCACTCCTTGTGCGTCAACCTTTTTTTAGGAAAGCCTCAAATCTGTGGAAAACATCATACAGCCCATCTGCCATTATTTCTAATAATTTACAGCCCATTTGCTAATTCTTAAGGTTTTTTTGGAGCCCATATTCTTTTTGTTAGCATTACAGCCCATATTGTGGCCACAGTTAAAAAATTATACTAAATTTTGCATATTTCGGTGCGGTCTGAACTGTTTTTAATCCCGAAATTTCGAGTCACATTCAAACTGATTTTAAAAATAAATGTATATCAATATAAAATCCAACAAATTGTCCACGCATAAAAATCAATGCAATTTAAAATCTCGAAATGAAAAAAAGAAATTTGAAACTAATTGCCGGTTTGATGTGTTTTAAAAATGTACAACCCATTTCTCATTACTGATAGGCCATTTTCTCGGCCAGCCGAATGAAGCTCTCCTCGTCTTGAAAGATTGCAGCCCAACAGGCCTGACAAAGCGACTTACTTGGCAAATCACAAAAAACTGGGCTGTGGCCGTGGACCTAGCTGCGGCCGTGGACCCAGCTGTCAGCCTCTCCACGTACAGTACTCTTCGATGGAAGTCGGTCGTTGACCACATTGACCACTGCGCGCGGAGAGCACCAAGGTGGTGGACGACAGCGAGGCCTAGGAAGGGGACGACGCGGAGCCGGGGAAGACGCGGCAGTGGATGCCCACGCGGAGAGGAGTACGAGGGTTCACTGGTTCGGCTGCGGCGTGAGGCTACCGTCGCCGCAGAATAACTGGGCATGTGGGTGAGTGGAGGGATGGCCTAGCCAGCGGTGGGAGTAGTATGGGGGCGGTGAGGCCTCCACGACAGCACAGCTGGCCACGGGAGGCATGAGCAGGCGGCACGACCGGCGCTGCTTTGGGCGGCTGGAGCAAGAAGACCAGAGGTTGAAGAAGCACTAAGGTCGTTGGATGGACATCGTACGGTCACTAGAGCTAGAATCGTTCATATTGACTAAGTTGACAAAGCCCTCCATCCCCGTCAACTTAGTAGGCCCACAAGTCAGCCTCCCACTATGGTGGGTCCCAGCTGGCAGGGGGGTATTCATTTTTTGTGCGCAATAAGGAGGCACTTCCTTGCGTGTGAAGATATAGTTGGTGGGTCCGACCTGTCAGCGGAGGGAACATTTTTTTTCGCGAAATACAGAGGCCCTTCCGGCGGGTCCCAGATGTCAGGTGGAGGAATCATTATTTTGCGCGTAATAAGGAGGCATTTCCTTGTGTGCGGCCGTGGACCCAACTGTCAGCCTCTCCACGTACAGTCCACTTCAGATGCATGTCGTTCGTTGACCACGTTGACCATGCCGTGCCGAGAGCACCAGGGCGATGGACGACGGCGAGGCCTACGAAGGGAACGACACCAAGCCAGGGAAGACACGACAGTGGCTGCCCACGCGGTGGAGAGTACGAGGGTTGACTGGTTCGGCTGCCGTCGCCGGAAAATAACAGGAGGTGTGGGTGAGTAGAGGGATAGACAGACCAGGGATGGGAGCATATGATGGGGCCGTGAGGCCTGCCCGGCAGCACAGCCGGCCACGGGAGGCGGGAGCAGGCGGTTCCGACGGCGCTGGTTTGGGCGGCTGGGGCAGGAAGATCAGAGACTGAAGAAGCACGATTGCCGTTAGATTGACATCTAACGGTCTGACGCTGGTAGAGTCGATTGTTGACTTAGTTTATTTTTTGATAAACCTTGTGTACACATGAACTTAGTAGGCCCACAAGTCAGTCTCCAAATATGTGGCAGACAACATAGAGCCCATTTGCTATTTTTTTAATAATTTGCAGCCCATTTGCTAATTCTTAAGTAATTAATTACAACCCATTTTCTGCCCAGGACCACGGTCAAAAAGTTCAACCTTCTTTTGCATATTTCGGTGGAGTCCGAACTTTTGTAATCCCGAAATGATAAACATTTTTAAGAACTTATTGATTTGCCAAAAAAAATCGTTTTGTTTTTGTAAGCAAATAAGACGTGGGACAATTGAGTTGGTTTAAGGGAAAACCAGTGGTAAAAAAAATCAGTGCTGGGAGGGAAAACAACAACAAAAATAAGGATGTAAATATGAAAAGGGAATTTTATGTATTTTCAATATAATGATACGTTTATATGAACTAGTAAAACTATAGGTAGAGATTATAAAACGGATGTAGGACATGCGTTTCAAGAGGAAAATAGAACTGGGCTGTTTGTTTGATTCAGTAAAAAAACTGCCTGCGGATGTTGTAAGACAAAATATAACTAACGCTGGCGGGCCAGAGGCTAGTAGATACCTGCTGGATCTTTGTGCCCCGTTGTCGTCATGGGCTGGGCCTGTTAAAAACAAAACCAAGCCTGGGCAGTCTACAGCCCAGTTGAAACTTGCTCGACCTAAAAATAATATACGTGCTCAATAAACGAGAGAATTCTGCAAGTACAGACTGATAACTGGGATGCAGCAGGGATATTATTTTTTCATCGTGATAATAAGAGCATGCACTTGTTTCGAAAAATTTGGAGAACTGGGAATTCGAACGGCAGGTGCTTATGCTACCCATAAAATAAAAATCAGGTGCCTAAAAATTCGTTTCGAAACAAATGATTCAGCTTTATATCCACGTCGACCCTCGGCATGATGGTTGGAAGCAAATGCCAAGTTCATACCAAAAGATCGTTAACAACAATACCAACTTGCGGACGACAAGGTAGTACAAGTACCAATACCAAACTAACTTATAACCTTTTTACTCCTGGCCCTAGTGTTCGTCTGGTAGAAAATCTTGCAGAGGACCAGCTCCCGCTCCTTCTCTTGCTCCAGGTCCCCGAGGTGGTACTGGTGCATCACCCAGTTGGTCCTCTGCTGGTCGAAGTTCTTGTTGGTGTGCAGCACCAGAACCTTTTTGCTGCCCGTCTGCCGGCCGTTGACCATCACCGGCAAGGTATTGCCGGTGTTGTGCCACATCGCGTGCATGCCGCACTCTGACTGTATCTTGCGACGCGTCCACGTGCCCCTTTTGAACACCCTGGAATTGCGCTGGAAGAAATGCTTGCTTAGGCCACTCAGTGTGGTACCTGCAGTATTGTCGAATACAGGTTTTAGTGTACGCAGTTGGCATTTTCATAACATCTTTGGCATGTTGCAGTCACTTGTTTCACTTTTTATTAACTGTGAAATTGTAATTGCTTCACCAGGTCTGCGTCTAAAAAGAAAAATAGAGCTATAAACAAAGGAATATGTTTGTGCAAGTAGACGGCCGATCGGTGTCTTACCTGGAAGTTTCTCAGGATGGGTGTAGCATATGCCATGCTCGCTGTCGATGGTTGGTATGAACAAATCGATGAGAGGGTGAGGTCTCGCGCTGTTAGCACTCACTTTGGCCTCAAGGTGCTCGATCAGCTCCTAATCCGTGGGATCGAACTTGACGCCAGCCAACAGCATCGGCCAATCCTTCTTCGACTTGCATGGGTTAATTCCAGTTATATGGTACTCAATGTATGATCAATCGACTGTTTTATGTGAATGATGAAAGATTTCGACAGATAAGTGGTACTCCAAATCTGAAGTCCAGAATACCCGAACACGCCGCCGGGATTCTTGTGTCACCTCACGCGCAGCGTGTTGTCACGTCAATTCAATGTGTGGACATGATGAATAATTTGACCGACGTATACTAGTACTGCTACTGTACTACTTACTAGTCGTATTTAGTGTCACATTTTAACCATAGGTTTAACTAACAAGTACGCACTTGAAGCCTAAGTGATATATATATACTGCACATCATCTCCATCATCATTATCAGTACATCCTGCGCAGGTGAGTTAGGATGCACTTGATCCCAGAAAGGTATCTATCCTTCAAACTAACAACAATACATAATATCCAACAAAAGAGGGTCATGCTACAGCAGCAGAATACATGGCTTAGTCTGCATATCAGTACGAATCAAGTTGTGCATATTTGCTGTTGGCATGAACCACATCGCCGCATGTTGGGTTTGCAAAAGCCATCCATCGCATGGAAGCTTGATGCCTTTCACACACTAAAGATTATCTGGCAACAAGCTGTGTCGACGAATCTCTGGATATGGTGATTCATGAAACCCATGGTATGATGTGTAAACACAGTCCCCCTGGCGAATGGAAGTTGCATAGCACGGTAATCATCGCCAGTGATATGATCGATGATTGGTTGGATGATCGGATAATTGAGACCGAGGAACATGGAGTGGTTGCCGAGGCTATAAACCCGCCTCCAGTTGAATACGCCTGGCCCAACGGAGCTGGGATCTTTCTCGAACACGAAGCAGCCATAGCCATCAATGTCACGAACGCCCCAGGCATTGTACTGCATGTGGTTTGATGAAATGGTTTGGTCAATTTGGTACGTGCAAATGAGCATCAAATGACCACCGTCAGCTGAACGAGCGATAAACCACCACCCGTCGGTTGGTATGATTCCAGGTCCTGGAATCATGAAGGCCAGTGCATTTGCGTCTGCTGGAACAATTCAAATTGGAGACCAAAAGGACAAAAATAAACAATCATGTTCAGAGTATGTGTGGAATTAAGATTATTATAACAGTGACACATATCATAGACAGAGAATTGCAATGCCGTGGTCATAATCATACCCCAAGTTAAAAAATAAGCCAATGGCTTTGATATTCTAGCAATATATCATGGTTCAAACATCATGTAACAATGAGAGGAAAACAGATATGACAGGGCCTACTCATATTCTACCATAGCACTTACTACAGTTATCATATCAACTCTAAGCAATAACATGCATTGTTATGAAAATCCTGGAAATGAGAGTAACATATAGCAATCATGAGGTTATACTCATAATATCTATTCTAACAATCATTAGATACCAATTGTTCTCATATCAACTCTAACAATAACATGTGTGGTCATAAAAATCTAGGAAATGAGAGGAACATATAGCAATGATGTGGTTATAGACATACTATATATTCTAAATTTGTAACAATGAACAGGCAGTCGTATTCTTAAGGCAAAGATGAGATGAGATAGAACAATTACACGACGATAGATTCCACCAGTATAGGCAGCCAATCTGTGCGTCGACCGCATAAACGATGCCATCATGCACTATAGCATCAGACAGAAGTGTTGGGTAAAGAGGATCGACGATGAGCCATAACCATGTATGGCGACCGGATTCCAGATAGACTAATCCCATGTTGAACACGACAATGAGCTTGTAATCCATGTAGTCTTCTGATGGTGTGGGCACTTTGCAGATTACAAACTTCAGCAAACAGAGGTCGAGCCAAAAGCTCGACGCGTCTCGTGCGTAGTAGGCACGAGTGTCCGGCGGGCCGTGAGGCTCGATGGCGGCGGTATCCAAAGATGGAAGGGTGATCTCTTGCTGGGTGTAGATATCCATGAGACGCCACGGACTACCGGATTGGTGGATGAGGATGATCCAGTTGGCCTTCATGCCCGCCGAGTAGTGGCCGCGCATGAAGGACAGGTGGACGGGTAGTGGTAGCATGTCGAGGGGCACCACAACAACCTCCGTAGGATCATCAAGTCGGTGTCTGGCCACCTGCGAGGATCGGGCATCAGCAAGCAGCGTGTCTTGAAAAGAGCCGGCTGGTTGCAGACGAGTAGACGGTACAAAGACACCGAGCATGCGACCAGACGGGCGGTGCTGAGTAGGTCCATATGATTACAAATATGCTCCAAGAGAACATCTGGGAGGGAATTCCAATCGCGGCTCTGCGTGTCAGTCGGTTCTGCCATTGGGGTTTTTGGTGCCTGCGAGCCAGCGGGGAAGTAGATTCGGGCGGGCGAGCGAAGAAGCTTCTCCTCATGTGGCCGAGCAGTGAGCGGGGGGATATGGTATGCGCGAGCTACCAAGGAAGATAGCGCGGGCGGGCGAGCAGTGAGCGGGGGGAAATGGTGTGCGGCCGACGATGGGGAAGAGAGGAGGAAGAAGAAGAGAGGAGGAAGAAGAGTGGAAGACGGGGAAGAAAGTGCATTAAATCTCAATTCTACTACTACTACCAGGATATACCGTCCTTCGGAGTGTAAATAGTTACACCGATTACATGTGGGTCTACCACAAGAGGGCCCATATGTCAGTTAATGGAGGACATAAGCATGCTCTACTGGCAAACATGATGGCAGTACTGGGTAAGGCTGATTTAGTAACACCAACACGCTGGTTCTGGTTATTAATTAAGTGTCCCATCTGCTGCAGCGTGTATTGTCACTTCACTGCGAAGACTAGTTGAATAGTTCTCTCTGACTGAGATGGGGAATAATGGATCGCGAAGACTTCCTTTCTACATTATCCCTATGCCTCTACGCCCACTTCACTCATTTTGCTCTGTACGTAGTCACTTGTTGAAATCTCTAGAAAGACAAATACTCCGTATTTGGGAACAGAGGGAGGATTTTACTCCGTATTTGGGAATAGAGGGAGGATTTTACTCCGTATTTGGGAACAGAGGGAGTATCACCATATGGAGGGAACAGAGGAAGCTTGAAATATGAACATGTCAATGGGAGGGAGTAAGCTCCATGCATGCATGCAACATGCAACACTCACACGTACACATGGACGCAAGCAACACTCACGCACCCATGCGGCACACAGCACATGATGCAACACACACGCTCACGCTCAAGTGCTCAACCTACTCCCTACGTCCGTGAAAGACTGTACATTTAGAGATTTACACATTGACCAGGGCATAATTAACGCCCAAAAGTAGCAGACTTATGTGTGCATGCGACCATTGAGAGAAGAAGATTAAATGAAGGTCGTTGCATGCTGTAATTTAGGATAGATATGTAGCCTATACCTAGAGCACAAGTTGGTGCATTAGTCAATCAATATCGATTTAGATTAAAGGCTAAATGCATTGGAAGTGTAGATGTACCACACTCTTTGTTTTTTTAGCTGATTTCTTTGCTCTGCCAACTGACAGGTGGGACCCAGAAACCAGGTGACAATTTAACCAGTCAACAAAGTGCCATGTCGACTATGTGGCCGGTCAGTAGGGTGCAATACGGTGCTCTACGATGAGCTAGTGATCGTATAATCACCGGAAAACTATATATAGTGACCGTAAAGAGCGTATTGTTACATACGTTGACCACCAGTGTATTTTTCTCGTTTCAAATTAAGCCATATTAACCGGAAAGGACGCAGTATGGACTAGTACTAGTACAGCTTTGATGTGTCCCGTCAACTCACCGAACGAGGAGAAGCTTGCTTACTACGCCTCTCCCTCGCCCATGCGTGCGGTGGTTCGCAGGACGAGGAGAGGGTTTTGACTATAGTGCCCTCTCCCTCTCCCTCTCCCTCGCCCTCGCGATGGACGTGCAACAGTTCAATCGGTGTCAGATTGCCAGAAGCATAATGTGTACTGTAGTATCATCATTATTGGACCTTCCGAAGAGGCGAAGAGCCAAGTGCAAGGTTCACACGAGTACGAACTGTTGAACCTCCCGAAGAGGCAAAGAGCCAAGCGCAAGGTTTTATAGGAGTTGTCGTCCTAGTAGGAGCGTACTACAACTATAGCGAATGATGTTTTTTTGCGGGATGCCGCCACGTCACGTATATCCAAAGCTGTGCCACCTTTTTTTTTCTCAAAGAGCGTGTTGGAGCCCATGCAACAACCACACAAGTTGCACGTACACATAACACATTTACTAGTAATAAATTCTAAAGGACAAATGCCAGTATGCCACACAAGTTCATCTCCAATTCATGTGATAAATTTGTGCACGACTAGTCTACATATATTCACAGTGCTACCGCTCACAATGTACCCTACTCCACTTGCACGTTATAGATGGGCTACATGTCCTCCTCCAGGTTCCAGTCCCAGGTGTTCTTCATGGATGGCACGATCCATAGCGGTGGGCAACGGGAATCATTGTCGCAACTTTCTAGTCCGGTTCCACACGATGGAGACTCATCCAAGCTGAAGCGGCATAAATCAGGGATAGCGTGTCCCAGCATGTCGTTCATCCGGCGGTGCGCACTGAAGACACAACCATGCTTCATGAACGGCAGGCTTTCCATGTCGTGCACGGAAGGTGGCATCCGCTTCACAATGGGGTAGCTGTCCCCAATGAAAAGCGAGTACTCTCCAAGAGTGTTCCTCGGCACCCACGTAGCATCACGGGGGTCGAACTCGGTGCCGTTCATCTGGTACACGCGGCATCTCAGATCTGGACACATGGTGACGTACATAGTCAAGGTCCATGCATAATAATGTTGTGCTCAAATATGGCGGTCAGTAATACTGTGCAGCAAATAGTACTACTCCGGTATAGAGGAAGTAAAATAACCGGCTTATTATATATAGCCACTCTTGGCTACATGGATGAGATAGTAACACATGGAAAAACAAAAATGGTGGCAGCTAGTGGGTTCAAGTCTTCAAGGGCCTAGCTAGCTATACGCGTCCTCCAAGGTAAAAAGTACTCCTACTAGTACGTAAGTAGAGTACTAGTACAACAATGAAAGAGAAGGCGAGAGGGTTAAAAAAATGGAATACCTGGGTAGATGGTGACGGTCCGATCGTGGTAGATTGTGTGACCATGTTGCACATCAGTGGTACCATGGGTAACGACTGCTAAGATAGTTGATCCCAATATGCCAAAGTTAGCTACAAGGTTCCAGGTTAGACCGAATCGCGGATGCAAATGCACATCCAGGATCAGCGATCTTATTTTGATCGCGGGATGACTAGTCCCTGCAAAATAATGGAGTACCGTTAGGGATGCAAATGATGGTTTGTGCATTCCGTTTGTAATCTCCCATACTGTACGATGACAACCAGATGAAACAAGTCCCCTGGCTTGTCACCGCGAAGATGCGGCCTAGATGGCGCACGACGTCTTCGAACGTGTAGGGGTACAAATCTGCCGCCGCCAACATGCGCCAGCCTCTGCCGTTACTGCCTCTTGCATTGATGGCAATCCTTATGTCGAACACCGCGATGAGATAGTAATCGTCGTAGCTGCGTAGCTTTCGGCGGGTCCGCAATTGCTATCCTCTTCAATCTCATGTAGGCATCATCATACGTATTCAAGCCCAGCTAGTCCGGAAGGCCGACCCCAATGGTGGAGAAGGGGTCTACCGGAATGGCCGCACTGCTGTGGATGTTGTGCAAAATGATGGTGGTATCCGGCCGGAGGTATGCAAGCCAATCTTCGTTGGCACCGACCCAGACCTTTATATAAGACGGTGGGCACGGAGAAATTACGGGATGGAAATGGAATAACTAAGTACTACATGATCAAACTCCATTACTGACCTGCTCATTGGACAAAATCCGACTACTTCTCAACGTCAGCAACTCTAGCGGAGTCAACGTGCAACCATGGCCAGGGAGCGGTGGACTGTTCGAAGGGTTGTCCCATAGAAGAACCTTCTCCTCGAGGACGCATGGAAGACCAACAAGCATGGCCTTTTCCCAAGCCATTTTAAGCATCGTCTTGAAAAATTTGGTGCAGGAAGCACCAAATCTTGCGACAGTGAGGACGTCGGAGCGGCGTGCGATTTCTCCCAGAGGATCATCGTCCAAGGTCTTCCAACCCCGACGAGGAGGAGAACCGCCTGGCGAATCCATGGGAGCAGCAATGAACTGCCTTCTCTTCGGGGGGAGGGGAACTGGCGAGGAGGAGATAAGAGCGTAGTAACCGCAGGGCCTTGTCCCTTCCAACTATAGATCGTTCCTTAGGCTACTCATAGTGGGGAGTAACATATACTAGTATCATGCATATGATACTAGTATATGATACTACCTTCATAGTGCATAGTATCATAAAGTAGTATCATAGATTACCATATTTATTGCCATGCATGACACAAAGTAGCATACCATTTAACATGATACGGTATCTACCTATGTTACTATAACCCACTCTCTCTTGTTTAATTGTGTGCCACATAAGCATGTTTGCTAGTCCCAAGTGCATGTTACCGGTTATGTTACCCCCACTATGGCTAGCCTTAGCGAAGGGGTGAGGTTATTATTTACTACTAGTACTAGCATTATGGGACGTCATGGGATTGCATTATACTGTAAATAATAGCACTAGTAAGAAATTTTTGGCACTAGCTAGTAGTTTTTGGCGTGGATTAAGAAATTTTGGGTATGTTTTTGCTATTTTTTTACACGCCGACTAGTGTCAAAAGACGTCTTACATTATGTGACGGAGGAGTACGTACTCATACTGTAGCAGTACTAGTAGTGTGATGTACTGTACTTCTAGTATAGTGCACCAGTTTTGAACTCTTGAATCTCAGGGCCAAGGAGCTACAGTTGGAAGTGGAGGGTACTACTGTTCTCTAGAACCATCGCTGTACTATCAATGCAGGGAAAGTACACCTGTGTAGCCTAGTGGGTACTCTCGGTGCTCTATTCAGCCGCTCCTCTCACGTAGCTGGCCTACTCAGCCACTCCTCTCACGCACACACTAGCAGCCTGTTTATCAGCGACGGTTACTGCGGGGGCAGAACATTTGTGTTATTTTATACTCCCTCCTTTCTGGTTTATAAGGGTCAATTCAAAAATCTCACCAACCAAGGTAGATGGTGAGTGGTGGAATACTTTTTGTAGTTTGCAAAAGCACCCAATTAATGCTCTTGTTTTCCTCAAAAAAGTATGTTTACCAATGCATTAATTGCAATGCATGCATGCATAAATTACATGCATTGGTCAATTTTCTCTTAATACTTGCATGCAATGATGTAACGCCCACGATGCGGCTATATCTCCCACGTGGCGAGGCACGACTTAGAGGCATAACCGCATTGTGGTTTGTCGCAAGAAGGGTCATCTTCACACAATCCCGTGTAATGAAGAAGAATGGGATAAAGAGTTGGCTTACAATCGCCACTTCACAAAATACATAAATAAATCATACATCAGTCAGAGTACACACATAGGTCCGACTACGGAACCAAAAGAAAAGAAGACAACCCCAAATGCTAGATCCCTGATCGTCCCAACTGGGCTCCACTACTGATCAACAGGAAACGAAACATAGTAACGACCAAGGTCCTCGTCGAACTCCCACTTGAGCTCGGTTGCATCATCTGCACTGGTATCATCGGCACCTGCAACTGTTTTGGAAGTATCTGTGAGTCACGAGGACTCAACAATCTCACACCTGCGAGATCAAGACTATTTAAGCTTATAGGAAAGGATTGGGGTAATGAGGTGGAGCTGCAGCAAGCACTAAGCATATATGGTGGCTAACATACGCAAATAAGAGCGAGAAGAGGAGCAACGGAACGGTCGTCAACTAGTAATGATCAAGAAGTGATCCTGAACTCCTACTTACGTCAAACATAACAGAAGAACCGTGTTCACTTCCCGGACTCCGCTGAAAAGAGACCATCACGGCTACACACGCGGTTGATGTATTTTAATTAAGTCAAGTGTCAAGTTCTCTACAACCAGATATTAACAAATTCCCATCTGCCACATAACTGCGGGCACGACTTTCGAAAGATAATACCCTACAGGGGTGTCCCAACTTAGCCCATTATAAGCTCTCACGGTCAATGAAGTATATTCCTTCTCCCGGGAAGACCCGATCAGTCTCAGAACCCCGGTTACAAGACATTTCGACAATGGTAAAACAAAACCAGCAAAGCCGCCCGATGTGTCGACAATCCCGATAGGAGTCGCACGTATCTCGTTCTCAGGACACACCGGATAAGCGAAGCGTACATGTACCGACGTAACCCAAGTTGCCAAGGGATGGTCCCGCACGGTGCTCTAGTTTGGACCAACACTTAGACAAGCACTAGCCCGGGGGGGGGGTAAAATAAAGATGACCCTCGGGATGCGCGAGTCCCAAGGGAAAAAGGCTAGGTGAGGCAAATGTAAAACCAAGGTTGGGCCTTGCTGGAAGAGTTTTATTCAAAGCGAACTGTCAAGGGGGTCGCATAAATCACCCAACCGCGTAAGGGACGCAAAATCAAGGAACATAACACCGGTATGACGGAAACTAGGGCGACAAGAGTGGAACAAAACACCAGGCATAAGGCCGAGCCTTCCACCCTTTACCAAGTATATAGACGCATTAATTAAGATGAGAGATATTGTGATATCCCAACATATCCATGTTCCAACATGGAACAAACTTCATCTTCACCTGCAACTAGCAACGCTATAAGAGGGGCTGAGCAAAAGCGGTAACATAGCCAAACAACGGTTTGCTAGGAAAGGTGGGTTAGAGGCTTGACATAGCAATATGGGAGGCATGATATAGCAAGTGGTAGGTAGCGCGGCATAGAAATAGAGCGAACAACTAGCAAGCAAAGATAGAAGTGATTTCGAGGGTATGGTCATCTTGCCTGAGATCCCGCAAGAAGAAGAACGAGTCCATGAAGAAGACAAACGGATGTAGTCGAACGAATCCTCACAACTCCGGAACGAAACCGAAGCTAACGAGAGAAGCAAGCCGGAAAGAAACAAACAACATAGTAAACACACAATCATAAACATGGCATGATGCACAAACAAGTATAATGCATGTCCGGTTTAAAGAGGCATGGCATGGCAAAGTGCAACAAACAATACTACAAATTGAGTGGAGCTCAATATGCAACGAGTTGCATATTGATGAAACACCACATCAATTATTTAGTTCTCTCCCATTTATGTACCCAACAATATTAACTGTTATTAAACATGGCAAGAGGTGAAGCATAGTAAGACTATCTATCTAGGCAAGTTTAAATGAGGCCGGAACAACAAACAACAATTCCGGAAAATCCTCATATGCATATTTTAGATTTGGTACTGTTCTGCCTAAAACCATATTTTATTGTTGTTAAACAGGAAAATAAAGTGCAACATGTTAATCTATGCATTTTTCTACCCCATTTACATATAAAGTTTATTAAATTCCGAGTTACAGTTAATTAGTTATGAAATAAATCATTTTAACATGGCATTCGAGCAAATTTAAACAAACAACATTTTAAACATTTTAAACATGGTTGAGAGTGGCATATTATGAAACTAGATGAAATTCTAAGCACTTTTCATATATAAATTATTTACATATGATGCATGGTTATTCAGTTATTAAATGCATGAACATCAAGGGGTAATCTATAAATATGTAGTTTTTCTGGAAATAGCGAAATTCGTTCATAGCAGAAAAAATATACATCGGGCCGAAACTGAGTTGTACTGGGCTGAGGGGAGTTGCTCACATTGGGCTACAGGGAACTGGGCCTTGGGGATCACGGTGACGGGCCAAGGGCAGGCACCGCTGGGCCTGGCGCGACCCACGAGCAGCCGGATCGGTCAACGGGCGAGGGGCGGGCGAGATGCTCTGCTCGTTACTGAAGAACGAGCAACAGAAGCAGCGGCAGGTTCACGGCGATGCAGAAGATGGCGCCGGGGAGGTTCTGGCGACGGGCTCGGTGGGAACCAGCGAGGAGAAGGACTCCGGCGAGAGTGAAGCTCCTCTCGTGGACGCATCAGAGAGAGAGAGGGAGACGTGTGAGAGATAGAAGGTGAAGGGGAAGGAAGAAACAGGGGCACGGGCGTGGCTTGGCTCACCGGAGCTTCGCCATAGGCGTGCGGGCACGGCGGCGCTGCCGGAGGAGATGCAGGCGACGGGGAGGGGCTGGACGAGGAGGAGGGCCTTGCTGGAGGAGGGCGCCGGCGGCGGAGAAGCTCCAGGGCGGCGGCTTGGCGTTCGATTTGGAGCAGGGAAGCAGAGGCGGGGCTAGGGACTTGGCGCAGCGATGGGAAGATGGAGGTCGTCGGCGGCACTTAGCGGCGGGGACGGCTGGAGGCGGTCAACGCGCGCGGTCGTGCGAGCACGGGAGGTGCAGAACCTTGCACCGGCGACCATGGCAGCAGGGGCGAGCCCCGTACGTTTCCCGGCAGAGGAGAAAACAAACGAGGGAGAGAGTTTAGAGGAGGTAGGAGAGGAAAACAGGGGAGAGGAAAAGGAGGCCGGCGGAGACTCATCTGCTGGGTCCGGTGCTCCGGCTAGCAGCGACTGAAGGTCGAAGAGGAGCTCCTCTCTTTGGGTTCGGGCGAGGCAAGGAGGAGGGATCGCTCGGGCAGGAGATGGCCAGGGATCGAGTGGAGGCACGGGGAGGTGGATTTGGATCGGGGCAAGTGGGGTGGATGGATTGGATCGGGGATCCCGAGGAAGGGGAGACCAGGTGGAGCTAGTGGCGGCGGAGAGGAGAATGGATGGGACAGCTCCCTAGAAATTAGGGTTCGGTCTGATTAAATAGGCAGGGACTGGGTAGGGCTAATCCAGCCCGTCCGATTATAATCGGGCGGTCGTAAATAAATAGGTTAGGTAGCCCGAATAATAAAACGGAGATGTTTTATAGATGTTAGGGGATGATCCGGACCCATCGGTAACAACAACCCGGGTCGGGTTCGGGACAATTTTCGGACGCGCGCGAGGGGTGGTCTGAGAGGGGTCGACAAAGACAAAGTGTCTGACAAAAGGCCCCAGAGAAGACAAGAGAGAAAACGAGGAGCAACGTTGCAAGTGTGGTTGGTCTCGAAACGGACAACGATAGCAAGGGGGGACGCGGCAACTATGAGCGGATGCAGGTTTTAAAAACAATGACGGCAACGAGGTGCCGATGCAATGCGGATGATGCCATGATGAAATGCAACAAACAAATAAATACACACAACGACAACGAAGAACATTGAAGGCTTCTGGAGCATCGGTCTCGGGGCGTTACAACACTCCACCACTACGAGAGGATCTCGTCCCGAGATCTAGGATGGCACCGGGGAGAAACGGAAGAGGAACAGGTAAAACAAGTTGCTTCTTTGACAAACGAGTGAAACCACGAACCTTGAGAGATTGAACGAATTAAAAGAGAGAATACAACGAAGATGAACAAAGTTGAAAACAATCCGTTAGGAAAGAGGAACAAGGAACATCACGGGAACCTTGTAGGTTGAGAGACATAAGAAAAGGGTTACAATGGGCAAGAAGTACATGCAAGCACTCCGGTTGAAATGAGATGTACAAGGAACGATAAGGATCAATTATGACAACACTCCAGTTGGAAATGGAAGGCATAGAATATGAACTTGGCAAAAAGAAAGCACTTGGATGAGACTCCGGTTAAAAGAGGAATGATAGACACAACACTCCGGTTAAATGGATTATTAAGACAAGAACACGATCCTCACAATTCGAGATGATGAGCGAAGAGAGCAACATCATCATGCCTCCGGAAGAAAAAAATAGAAGATAGATCATTGGAATAATGGAATGGAGAAGAAAATGCCAACTTCTGCCACCAAAGATCTTGGAAAGCACCCTTCCAAGAAGGTTAGAACGGAGTTGTTGGAAAAACCAACAACGAAACGAATAACCTTGTAGTGGGCTTATGGAAAACTTCTCAAGATAGAGGCGAAATTCTGCCACTACGGAAACAACTAATATAATTGATAACACCAACGAGATGAAAAACTTCTTTCACCAAGAGGATATGAGAAAACTTGGATCATTGATAAGCACCATAATAGCCACATTCCTTAGGGAAGGCTTTAGGTGAAATATGACACAAGATAACTCCAACAAAGAGATTGATGGATTTAAAATATCTCATCCCTGACAACATGTGAAACGCGAAACATGAATGTAAATTGTCAAGAATGATATAACACCATCTCAAACGATAAGGTAGAAAGAATTGCACTTCAGAATGCACAATGAATAATGCTTGATCTCCTCCAACAAGGATGTTGACGACAACTAGAAGAAGGAATGAAATATTAGATGAACCACCATGTAGAGCCTCCATGAAGAACTCCGGTAATAAAGGATGATAAAAGAAAGAGAAGTTGAGAACACAAGGTGAAGCCTTGCGATGATTTAGATGGAGCTTCGCGACGAGATAATGCGGAAAACTTGGAACTCCGGAAGAAAGATGAACAACATATAACTGAGAAATTGATACCATTACGAACTCCGGAAGAAGGAATTAATCACTTGGATGAAACAATAATAAGAATTACGTTATGCGTATCCTTCACCAATTTAAATTGATGACAAGCAACGGATTTTGCATACTACTTATTCTCGTAGAAAGGATTAAGGTAGATATAGCACAAACTTTGGAAGGTCTTCAACAAACCACCGGTAGGATTTGAAAACGAATGAGTTGATACGATGACGAAGGAAGAGAAATCTTGAACAAACCACCGTAAGAATTGAAAATGAAAGTAGCAAAGGCACAATTCACCGGGAAGAATTGGAAAACAAAAGAAGATACTTGAGGGGATTTAGATACATGAGAACGAAGAGATCGTGAACTGATTAGAGGATATTTGAACGATGCACCGGAAGAATTCGAGAACGAGTGCTGAAAGCTGAGAATGAATAATTCTGAGATGATGTGCTACGGAGAATGAAATTGAAAAGACTGCTGCATTGCTCCGGATGGGTGAAAAGAATTCTCACAATCGCAAACAATTATGAGAGGATGGCAACAAGTTAGAACCACACATCTTTGAGAGAACGGATTAGATTGAAGAGAAACTCTTCTTCAGTCTTCAAATGTTGAGAATGATGGCAATTAGAAAGATTGAACCAACAATGAAAAGAATTTGAAAGATCTTGGAGAAAGACATTTGACTGATGATAATTCATTCTTACGTCAAACTTTGCAATGAATTTGAGAATAACTCCGGAAAGAATTAGAAGAGTTAGGTAAGATCCTGGGAAAAGACCTGTGGGTTAGGGCCCACTCAAGGGAAACACCGTTGAACAATTTAAAAGAGAGATTGCGCCGGTTGAATTAAATGGCTTGAATGAGATAACAACCTCGAGATAGCTTGAACGGATTGATAATGGAGACACAAATCTTCTGAGATATCTTCGGCACTTCAGAACAAATGAATGGCGAGAAGTGGATGATTAAGAGGTACACCGGCATGAGAAAGCATTTGAAACAAGGAAAGGAATGTGACCAACATTGAAGGCTTGAATTTAGTCCACCGGAGAAGAAAAAGAATGAAGAATGATAAACTTGAAGAACATCTTCATGAGAACCACCGGGTAAGAACATTGATTGAAAAGAATGAAGGGACTTCACATGAATAAAATGGATACTTGATTAAGAAATCTGAGTCCTTGAAGAAAAGGGTGGGAGGGCAGGAAAACAAAGACAACTTGGGACAGATGAAGCAAACACCGTTGCAAAGAACTGAGAATTGATCTCGCGAATGTTGAAAATGATCGGATCCACTTGAAGAGAAACACACCGGTTGGAAATAGAATTGGGATGACACTCTTGATGACCAAGAAGGATTAACACTCCCATAGAAACATGAGAACACCACTTGGAAAAGGTATGGAATCAACACTTGACATTGAAGCATCTCGAATACCACAAATAAAACAAAACAAAGGATTTGGCTTGCAGAATAAGCCGGAACAAACATATGATAGAGATTTCGTCCGAAGTTTTCGTGGTGGGGCCCACACGGGCTCGATCGTACAACACCATCATGTACAAGGCAGTGCACATGACATACGAAGCGTCCCCGAGTCGGCATAGCCAAGGACTCTTTAAGACACTACGAGACCACTGTAAAACCAACCGTGGAAAGGCGGACCACTAGACGTCGAACCCCAATCTCATATCATGCATCTGTCGGAAAGATATCCTAGGAGCTACTTGAATTCCCACTTATAAACTCCCGAAACTTTCTGGTTATGCAATCAGGTGTTGGGGATACAGGGGACACAATATATCTCACCCAAACTAACAATACCTAGATCCAGCTGTATCCATCCTTCAACACATAACCAAGAAACCTTCAGAAATCATTTACCTCAACCTTCGAAAAGCATCCGTTATACGAGTTATGGCAATACTCCCGAACTCCCGCCCCAGTACTGGGTGGCGTCGAGGTGATCTCACCAACAACTGCATAAAAGAGATTTTCGATGTCGGCGAAACTCAGGTATTCCAGAACTGCAACGATAAAATTGTGATGACAACACCTCGGAGCTCAACTCCCCGGGACACTGCCACAACCCCTAAATGTCAGGAGGCACCAAGAACAATGTTCTCGTCACAAAACCATCGGAACGGTTCCAAGATACCCGCGTGATCCTAATTTTTTTTAGTGAAATTTGAGGAGAGAAGAGTCAAAACTTCTACGTCAGGAGACCTCACCAGAGCGACGAAGGGACTGAGGAGTAAAAAGAATCCTACTCTCCGATATATATAATCCTAAGACTCAAAACATTTTTGTTCTAGACTCAACAACGCCAGCGATTCGATCAAGCAGGGGGCTCCTAAGTCGGGGATGGCTCTGATTACCAACTTGTAACGCCCATGATGCGGCTATATCTCCCATGTGTCGAGGCACGACTTAGAGGCATAACCGCATTGTGGTTTGTCGCAAGAAGGGTCATCTTCACACAATCCCGTGTAATGAACAAGAATGGGATAAAGAGTTGGCTTACAATCGCCACTTCACACAATACATAAATAAATCATACAATAGTCAGAGTACACACATAGGTCCGACTACGGAACCAAAAGAAAAGAAGACAACCCCAAATGCTAGATCCCTGATCGTCCCAACTGGGCTCCACTACTGATCAACAGGAAACGAAACATAGTAACAACCAAGGTCCTCGTCAAACTCCCACTTGAGCTCAGTTGCGTCATCTGCACTGGTATCATCGGCACCTGCAACTGTTTTGGAAGTATCTGTGAGTCACGAGGACTCAGCAATCTCACACCCGCGAGATCAAGACTATTTAAGCTTATAGGAAAGGATGGGGTAATGAGGTGGAGCTGCAGCAAGCACTAAGCATATATGGTGGCTAACATACGCAAATAAGAGCGAGAAGAGGAGCAACGGAACGGTCGTCAACTAGTAATGATCAAGAAGTGATCCTGAACTCCTACTTACGTCAAACATAACACAAGAACCGTGTTCACTTCCCGGACTCCGCCGAAAAGAGACCATCACGGCTACACACGCGGTTGATGTATTTTAATTAAGTCAAGTGTCAAGTTCTCTACAACCGGATATTAACAAATTCCCATCTGCCACATAACCGCGGGCATGGCTTTCGAAAGATAATACCCTGCAGGGGTGTCCCAACTTAGCCCATTATAAGCTCTCACGGTCAATGAAGGATATTCCTTCTCCCGGGAAGACCCGATCAGTCTCGGAATCCCGGTTACAATACATTTCGACAATGGTAAAACAAAACCAGCAAAGCCGCCCGATGTGTCGACAATCCCGATAGGAGTCGCACGTATCTCGTTCTCAGGACACACCAGATAAGCGAAGCGTACAGGTACCGACGTAACCCAAGTTGCCAAGGGATGGTCCCGCACGGTGCTCTAGTTTGGACCAACACTTAGACAAGCACTAGCCCGGGGGGGGGGGGGGTAAAATAAAGATGACCCCCGGGATGCGCGAGTCCCAAGGGAAAAAGGCTAGGTGAGGCAAATGTAAAACCAAGGTTGGGCCTTGCTGGAAGAGTTTTATTCAAAGCGAACTGTCAAGGGGTTCCCATAAATCACCAAACCGCGTAAGGGACACAAAATCAAGGAACATAACACCGGTATGACGGAAACTAGGGCGGCAAGAGTGGAACAAAACACCAGGCATAAGGCCGAGCCTTCCACCCTTTACCAAGTATAAAAGAATTGTCGTATTACAAGTTTATTATTTTTCCTGGTAACTTGGTCACATGTAATGAAAGAATGCGAAGGTTTTCCAATTATTTTTATTTTTTTGAATTTTTTATGCCCGTTTCAAAATGCGGTCAAAACGGCGGGAATGACCGTTCCGAGCTAGTGGTTGAATCTTGGAATTTTTTTGGTGTTTCTTTGATTGAATATATAATTATGTTCGTAGAAATGATTTTTGAAAACAATAAAGAGCAAACTATAAGGCAGCTGCAGTTCAAATTTGACCCGCTTCCTCCTAAATCGGTGGAAATTTGTCTTTTTCACCAGAGGTGGATCAAAGATTTTGACACCCAACCATTTGGTTAATTGTGCTTTAAAAATATGTCCTAGTATTTTAGAAAATTGACTTGATCCAATTTTGCAACAAATATATTGTAGGTCCTTCACAAAAAAACTCATTTTGGGCATTCAAAAATGGAAAATGAATTTTTAGTCAACTACGACCAATTTTTTATTCAACTACGACCAATTGAGATGGTCATAACATCGTACGCGTATACTGCATTTTGATTGGTCCGTGGGCGTTTCACACGGATCGTGCATGGAACACCGTCGGATGCTCGTGGATCCAACGGCAGTCCTCACCCCAAGCACACCTAGGCCGAAACCCTAGCTCTTTCCTCGTGGACATTTTCCATCCACCCCCCGCCTCCTTTCTTTCTCTCCTCGCTGCCAATTCCCCTTGCTCTCTTCTCCTTCCTCACTCCGTCCGCGCATGCCGTGGCCGCCCGCAAGCCCCTCCGTCGCCGGCGTTGACCCACAGTCCACCTTTCCAATCTTCCACTCCCTCTCTCCACCCGTCGCGCTCTCGCGGCATCCCATTGATCCATGGCCAGATCCACCGCCCACCCCGACCCACTCCTCATTCCACCCACCCCGATCCATCCCCCCTCGTCTCCACCGCCCCCACCCAGTTGCGCCGTGGCGAAGCCCGTCCTCCACGTCGATGCCGTCTATGGCTCCCTCCACAAGGCCTCCTACAACTGCGGCCTCCTCTGTGCCGGTACTGACGCTCTCCCGCCCTGCCTCTGCCCCCCTTAGCACTCGCACTAGCCTCTGCTGACCCGCCGTTTACTAACCAACGATGGTGATCAACCAGCTACTTTCGCTCATCATCAAGACCTTCTA
Source organism: Triticum aestivum (assembly GCF_018294505.1). Lineage (NCBI taxonomy): Eukaryota > Viridiplantae > Streptophyta > Magnoliopsida > Poales > Poaceae > Triticum > Triticum aestivum. The sequence goes on from NC_057805.1 coordinate 202,153,994, forward strand.
CTCCAACAAGGAGATCTTCCTCCGTGAGCTCATCTCCAACTCATCTGACGTATGTCTTTCATGCCTTCGTTCGTCCTCTGCTTCCTCTGTGCCTTCCCCTGTTTCTTTCTGTTCGTCAGTCTTCTCCGTCAGAGATGAATGCTTGGCCTGTTTGTTGCTCACATGCGATTCAAAATTGTGATTGTTGCAGGCGCTTGAGAAGATCTGGTTCGAGAGCCTGACCGACAAGAGCAAGTTCAACGCGCAGCCAAAGCTCTTCATCCACCTCGTCCTCATCCCCGACGCTCTCAATCATCGATAGCGGCGTCGGCATGACCAAGTCAGGTACTACATATGTGCGGATGATAGCCTAAAATGTTTACACGTGCCATCGTAGCTGACTCCCTGAATGTCTGAAGTAAATTGCTGAATTTTGACGTGCAACCATTGCTGAATCGCTATATGCCTGCATATCTAACAGGAACCAAAATTGGTTGCAGACCTTGTGAACAACCTGGGAACCATCACGCACAGTTAAGGTGGCTGGATCTGACACAGGTAAGCCCCTCCCCTCCGTGCACCATCTCCTCCTCTCCTCACCTCATCTCGTGTTCATTTTCTGCAGGTTGCCATGAAAGTGCACGGGATGGTGACGACGACAGGAGGGCCGAACCTCCGTGGGATGGGTCGCCGCCATGGAGATGGAGCTCCTTCTCCCCCATCATGTAGCCTCCCTCCCAGCGCCCGAAACCCTAGCGGGTACGAATCCCTCCTCCCGCTGTCTCCTTCTTCTACAACTTCTCTTCATCTCCTGCTGATGCGTGCTCCTACTGTGTCAAGGAACAGAGAGAGGGGAGCTGCTCCTACTGTGTAGAGGACACCATGGCAGGTTCTTTTTTTGTTCCGTCTTTTTTCTCTTGCTGATGTGAACATGTTAAAGGCTCTATTTTGTGAAGGTTGCTCTCACGAGGAGAAGCTGCTGCTACAGGACGCCCTCCCCCCTCCTCCAACCCCTTGACATGGTGAGCTCCACCCCTCCTTCTACCACTTGCAAATCTGATATGAAGTGGGCATCGGTTGCAATTGTTATGGACACAACAGTACAACAAGTATTGTTTCAGTTTTATGTGATATTTGATTGTGAGTGTGCTGTTTGATGATGCTCGCCTCATCCATTTTTCATGTCTTGTATGAAATCTTTACCCTATTAGAAGATGCCACCATCAAGTTAATAATAACACTAATGATCATTTGATTCTATTCTAGAGATAGAACAACATTAGTTAGATCCATGGATGGATGGATGAACACACATAGCTAGCAGCTTAGCAGTGTTAGCAACCACAACAATTAGCCTTGTGATTCATTCTATTGACACAAGCTTGCTCTATTCGTTTTGGATCCCATCCATGTATGTACTAATAAGCTAGCTCAAGCACATGCACATGCTGCTCGATTGATATATGTAGTTATAGCAGCAGTATGTATGTGTCTCCTATGCTAGATTAATTTCTAGACTTAGCTCAACAACACCAGATCTTACCTGTTTGTTCGTTTTGAAGCAGCAGACATCCTCAGTGGACAATGATGACAACCAGGGCATCCACCAACACGACGACGCATCGCACATGGTCCAACTCGGCTACAACCTCCTCTACCGCATACAATGGCCACGGTTGTCTGCGGCATCAAGTACAGCCTCCTCTTTGGTGAGCCCATCTCCTACCTCCAGCTCGCTCTTTTGTGCTACTGTAGAAGTACCTTGCTCTGTTCCATGCCCATCATATTTTTTGTCATAAAATGCTCTAGTGAACTGGATTCATACATAAGTCTGCTACTTTTCCTCAAGTTATTTGTGCATTTATAAACCTATTTGAACTTTTCTGTTTCTTGAATGTATCCATCCATAAATGTTTTATACAGATGGTTTTGGAATGTGTTTTTTTGTTAGCTTATGTCGTGCATCACAAATGGATCAAGTTCCAGTTTTATTTTTTTTGTTATTAACCTCTACAATGCTGTTAGCATAATAAGTATGTGAAGAATCCGTTCGAGTATCTGAAACTAAATGTTTTGTTGCTCATAGTAATTAAAAATAGCGGCCAATTTCTCATCACACACTGTTATTATCACTTCATGGCTTGATCTATTGTGTCAGGCTGCTGTAGGTGCTGAACTGTGATAATTGCAAGGAGGAACCACTGTTTGGCTTCAGTCCTTCACCATCTGATCATTTTTTATGGCCCGCATGCATGCTACGTGTTGGCTGACTTGGCATGACTTGTACGAAAACTTGAGGGCATTCTGTTGGAGATATGCCCTGGAGACAATCATGTATGATGATATTTCCTATGTGTTTATGAATAAAGATAGTCCTTGGACATTATCAATAATGTGTATCAGCAAGTACGTGACTTGCTTGTGGGACTATGCATTGTATGATGACTGTCCTAAAAGGTCCCTAGTCGAAAGGACTGTGTGGACGCGCAGCCGACTAGACTAGCATATGACACGGTCGATGGCTCGGTCTCACTAGCCATGGAGCATTGGATGCTAACCGGATAATATGGACTTGGAAGGATCTGATCGGATTCGACGTAGTCGGATCCGAGTCGAGATAAGGTCCGAGTCGGACAGACCCAACTATGAGACGCAGCGATATGTCATATGTGAGTCTCTAGTACAACATATGTTCTATGTCCTAAGACCTGAGATGACGCATGTACTCAGGATGGTAACAGACTTGCTTTGGGCCGACCAAACGCTACTCCGTGACTGGGTAGTTACAAAGGTAGGTTTCGGGCTTGTCCAGACCCATGTTGCGAGACGTGGTCGAGCAAGATGGGATTTGCCCCTCCGATCAGGAGAGATATACTCTGGGCCCATCGTGTGATCTGACCAGGATAAGAATGGCCATGCGACAAGGATTATGAGATAATATGAATAGTGGTCGGCATCACTGCAACGAGAAAGAGGTCGGGCTAGCACAAGGATGACAGATTCGCCTTGAGCCCGGCAACATATATCGTGTGGCAAAAGGAATGGAAGTGTGATGTACAGGTTCGCCTAACCAGCTTCATAGTCTGCTTGGTGTTCGGCATGCCTTGCTAGAGGCCGCTACCAACCATGCAGTTCAGATGTGATCCGAACTGCGACCAAGCCGGCTTGAACCTAAGGGGTCGCGTGCTTAAGGGAAGGAACCTATGAGGTCGGATCCGAGGACACTGGTCGGATGTGATCCGAGCTGTATTCGGATTGTGGCTGAGTAGACTTATGGGCTTTAGGGTCCGTGCGAGGCCCAAGTGTTGAGCCCGCGACGGACGCCCATATAAAGTGGAGGTGCGGCACACTCATGCGATTGATCGCTTCGGCGCTGTCACTAGGGTTTGCATGTGTTGCGAATAGACACCTCCACTCGCCGCCGACTGTGTGATCGGACCTAGCAGTCCGCCGCACGGTGTTCCTCCTGCACGCGCGGATACCGTTAGAGGCGGTGCACCTGCGCCGCTCCGGCAAACTTGTACGTGGGATCAGACGACCGACTGTTCGAGGGAGATCGCGCGAGGAGGAGACGATCCACGCGGACGCGCTGCCCCAACTCTTCTTCCGCTGCACGGCACTGCGCGTCTAGTGGTAACAAACTGTGATCCATCTCCCGTAGCATGTTCTTGGTTGTTCTGCGCATAGGAAAATTTTAATTTGCAGTCGACGCATCCTACCGTAGAACCCAACACATTCATACTAAATAGAACTTAATTTTCATGCAGACTTGCTCTAGCTCTTCTTAATTTGCATGCATGTTTCTTTCCGGACTTGATCTTACTACTAAATAGCACCTCATCACTTGTTGTTGTTGTTATTCACCCTATCCTCGCTATTCAGTTTTCTTATTGGCAGATATTGCGTAAATTCAAGACGAAAGATGTTCAAAGAAGCGCCAAGACATTCTTATATAGCAAGTTATGTAATAATAGCTGGGTTATCTGGGCATTGAGAACTCTAGAATTTCATGTATCTTCTCTTTGTTTCTGAATGAAATGTTGTATGTTTCGGAATTACAATTATTATTTCGTATGAAATAGTAATTATGTATGTGATTTGAAAATGTGTGTAGTGGAAACATGACTCATGTGACCCACTTATCAAAATAATTTCAGCACATTTGAAATTTCTGATGTGTGGGACCAGTGTATGATATTATGATATTTGGGACCAATATAAAATGGTGGAAAATAAAATGGTGAAAAATAAAAGATCATACGCTGTAAAAGGCCGCACCCAAAAATAAAAAGGCCGAATTGCTGGGCTAGGCCCATGTAGCTAGCGTAAATTGACGGTGTACAAAAGTAGGGGCCTTTCTGTACCCCTTTACTTGTGCACGGGCAATTATAGCCACACCTGCGGCCACGCTTGGCGGGGTAGAGGAAGCCAAGATACAAGACTACCAGGGCAGTTCTCAAGCCGGAGCCGCGAAGAGAAAAGGGACAAGATGGGTTTCCCCCGGCAACACCCTTGCCGGGACGACCTACGCTGCCCCAGCAAGAGCCTTGCCAGGGCGACTTGTCCAACACCAGCAAAACTGCCACCCTTGAGCCTGAGAGTTCTGACACCATTGACAACATCAGAACCAAGGCTCGGAGGGCGCCTACATGGTGGCATGCAGATCTTTGTGAAGACCAAAGGCCTGAAAGACTAGATGAGAACCAGAAGACGAAGTCCCCGGGCAAGACCCTTGCCGGGGATGCCCACAAGACCCCGGCAAGACCCTTGCCGGGGACGCCCACGAGACCCCGGCAAGACCAAGCCCGCACTTGCCAGAGTTTCATTGCCCCATGCCCGTTCTGACGTGGCGGCCAGCGCGTACGTGGCAGCATGCAGCTTCTAGGCCAACTAGCCAGGCACCTGCGTGGTGGCATGCAGATCTTCGTGAAGACCTTGCCACCGCACCAGCTCAGCAGCCAGCCAGCCAGCGTGGCGCTGCATGCCTCGTCACCTTGGACGCGCGTCGAAGCAAGGCGAGGTGGCGATGGACGGGACGAGCTTCTTTGCCGTCCCCGATAAAGCAAGAGGACACATAGGCGGCACATTAAATGCGTTTGTCCTATGATGTTAGGAGATAAACTTATACATTGTATGTCCTTTCCACCTCCCGTGTGCCGCTGTGGCAACCCCTTTGACATATAAAAGGAGGCCCGAGGCGTACTGGAAGAGGATTCGGACTTTTCGGACTGGGCATGCGCCGTAGCTAGTTAAAGAACTCAAGAACGCTAAATATACACAAAGCAGGACTAGGGTTTTACGCAGCGTTTGCGGCCCGAACCTGGGTAAAAATCCCCCCGTGTTGGTCTTCTCGACCCGCTCTTTGCGCAACCCCACGCCTTGCCAACCGTAGTAGGGAGTCCTTGTGATCCCATAGGTGTCGTCCCCGAGCCCCGACATCTTTGGCGTGCCAGGTAGGGGGCGCTGGGGCTGTGAAAATCCGGTTTTGAAGTCAACTCATCGACTCTTTCATTGCGATGGCTCCCAAGAAGAAGGCGATCACGACGATCGGCTCGTCTGGGGCCAAACCACTCGTCCCACCGCGGGCGGGGGACGGAGCAGTCGCGGATGGTGGCAGAGGATGGCCCGCGAGCATCCACAACATTCTGGCAATCGGAGCCAGGCGAGCTGCGTCGTGCGTGCCTGACACGACGAGCTACGCGCCGCTGGGCCCGGGGGCGGGGCCGTGCTACCCACGGGCGGCGCGGCAACCTCCTGGACGCCCCAGCCGGCGCCCGTGCCACGACCTTCCCAAGCCGCACATGATGAGCAACGCCGCGACGTCGGTGCCCCCGGACACCCCCGCGGGAAGAGCCCTTTGCGTCACTCCCAAGACGCATCGGGCTGGCATGCGCGCCCAGATGCTGGCGGAAACGGCGCGCGACAGCGAGACCGTGATAGAGCTCCTTCTAACGTGGTTAGAAGTTGGAGCGCGTCACGGTCCACGCAGCTTTTGCCGCCACCCACGCCAGCGGAAGTATTGGCATGCGTGCAACTACTCCTCGACTTCCCTCTGGCAGCGGAGAAGCTCGACGAGTGGAGGGCCACCATTCGAAGCCTCATCAGCTTCGCCAACAAAGATGAGCCGCGCCCAGCTGGGCCTTCAGGCCGGTGTTCTGTCGAGCTGGTGCATGCCGGCGGTGGGAGGACCGGAGATGCTGCGACCACTGTGCACTCTCCTTCCCCACAGCCGCGACAGCAGCCGCCGGCTCGCCGGGCCGACGCCTGCGACAATGTTTCTACGGCCTCGTCCGACCCGCGAGCCCGCTGTGATCGACGTCAAGTCCTTCGGGAGCGAGCTCAGGAAGACGCTCGGACCACTCGGCGGGACGAGCGCCACCAGTCAGATAGGCACGCGGGACCCACTCTGGACCGCCCGGCGCCGGGGGCGCCAGTGACCTACCTTACGATGTGGGTTGTCCAGCCTTTACCCGTGAGCTGCGGCAGTTCAAGTGGCCCACCCACCGCACATTCAAGCATGAGGTCAGAGAAAAATACAACGGCAAGACTCACCCGTCGGAGTTCCTGAGCATCTACACCATCGCGATACAAGCTGCTGGGGCTCGCGACGATAAGGTGCTTGCCAATTATTTCCCGTTGGCACTTAAGCCCAACGTCATGTCATGGTTGATGCACCTCCCAGTGGATTCCATCTCTTCTTGGTCAGATCTGTGCCACGAGTTTGTTGGCGCCTTTACCGGAGGCCACCAAGCTCCTGGCCAGGCGAGTGATTTGCATGTCATCCCCCAGAAGGACGGCGAGTCCCTCCACAAGTACATACAAAGGTTCAGCCGTGTGCAGTACAACATCCCAGATGTTCATCCCGCCGCTGTCGTCAGTGCATTCCATCAGAATGTGCGCAACCACAAGATGCGCGAGGAGCTAGCGATGAACATCATTAAGGATGTAGCCGAGCTGTATGTTCTGGTCGATAGGTGCGCTCGGGCTGAAGAAGGAAGGAAGTACCCCGGCGAGGATGCAGGTGCAGAAACCGACTCCACAGATGAAGACGTCGTCGCCCCGGCAAAAAGGGCCGATGCCGCAACAGGAAGCGTAAGGGCAAGACTGTGCTTGCCATCGAGGGATCATGCGACCCCGGCGCCGCCAAGAAGGCCAAGGTTGATGATCCCGGCAAGGAAGTTGCCGGGTGCGCCGCCTGCCGGGCCTTGGTGGCTGCCGACAAGCCAGGAGGCTCCGACAAGCAGTACTGCAAGATCCACCGCACCAAGGGCCATGACCTCCAGAATTGTCGGCAGGTTGAGCTGCTTGCAGAGAAGCAAAAAGCTGACTATGAGAGGCGTGACAATGAGAAGGGCCAGGATGGTGCTGAGGGGTCCGGCAAGAAGCGTGGCGGTCAAGGAGGCCACCGCGACAAGGATAATCAACAAGTGAGGCCCGCTCGGGGCCGCGACAAGAAGGAGGAAGATGATGATCATGATGAGGACGACGAGTCCGGCGAGCACGAGTTCCAGAAAGCCACGGAAGCCATGTACGTCGACGGTGGCGCCTCACTGCACACCTCTCACCGCCAACTGAAGCAGTGGGCGCGTGAGGTCACTGCGGCAGAGCCATCGTTCGACGCCCAGAGGCCACTGAAGTGGTCCAGCACGCCTATCATTTTTGACACCGAGGATCACCCTGACCGCACAACTGTGGTCGAGTGTTTGCCGTTGTTGGTTTCCCCAACAATACGCAACCTCAAGGTGACAAAAGTGCTAGTCGATGGTGGGGCCGGTCTGAACTTGATCTCACCCACTATGATCGAGAGGCTGCAAATCCCCGACGGAGATCTCGAGGAGACGGGCACGTTTCAAGGGGTCAACCCGGGGAGGAGTCAGCCGAAGGGCAAGGTCATGTTGCCCGTCACATTTGGGGGCGAGTTGAACTATCGGACGGAGAAGATCGTTTTTTATGTTGCCAAGATCCCCTTGCCCTATAATGGGATCCTTGGCCGCCCAATGCTGGCCAAGTTTATGGCGGCATCACACTACGCATACAATACGTTGAAGATGACCGGGACGATGAGCATCATCACCGTTCCCTTCGACAAGAAGGACGCGCTCATCTGCGCCGACGAACTCTACCGGGAGGCACTTGTAGCGACTGCCGCCAAAGCACTTGTCCCTGCCGCTGAAGCCCGGGGAGGGAAGAAAACCGGCAAGGCCTCAACCTCTGCCGGCAAGGCCCCTTCCGGCAAGACTTCCGACCCCGGCAAGGACTCCTGCACCTCCTCCGGCAAACGCGCCTCTTTGGAGCGCCGCGTTACAATTCAGGATGTGCCAGAGAGCTCCGCCAGCGGGAGCAAGAGGTCCAAGGCGGCCCCGCCAAAAACCAAGAAGGTGCCCGTCAAGGAGGATGGCACGGGTGGAGCTTTTACCATAAGCTCCACCCTTGACAGCAAATAGGAAAGCGCGCTCGTCACCTTCCTGCGGGCGAATGTCGACGTGTTTGCATGGCAAGCATCCGACATCCCCGGCGTTCCCAGGGAGGTGATTGAGCACCACCTTGCTGTCTGTCCCCATGCGCGGCCCGTCAAGCAGAAGGTTAGAAAGTAAGCTTTGGAGCGACAAGAGTTCATCATCGAGGAAATCAGGAAGTTGGAGGCGGCAGGCTTGGTCAGAGGAGTGCTCCACCCCACGTGGTTGACCAATCCAGTGGTAGTGCATAAGGCAAATGGGAAATGGAGGCTGTGTATTGACTATACAGATATCAATAAAGCCTGTCCAAAGGATCCTTTCCCTCTGCCGTGCATTGACCAGATAGTGGACTCCACTACTGAGTGTGACCTACTGTCATTCCTCGACGCCTACTCAGGATACCACCAGATCTTCATGATGAAGGAAGACGAGGAAAACACTGCGATCATCACCCCATGTGGTACGTACTATTTTGTACAGATGCCTTTTGGGTTGAAAAGCGCCGGTTCGACATTTGCCCGAGCAGTCCAAATTGGTTTTGAACCCCAGCTGCATAGAAATATGGAAGCTTATATGGATGATATAGTGGTCAAAATGAAGGGCAAGCCCATGCTCGTGCAGGATCTAGAAGAAACATTTGCAAATTTGCGCAAGATCAACCTCAAGCTCAACCCAGAAAAGTGCGTGTTCGGTGTCCCATCCGGCGAACTTCTTGGGTTCTTTGTGTCTCAATGCGGGATCGAAGAAAATCCCGATAAGATCATAGCGATTGAGCAGATTGAGGCACCAAGACGGGTCAAAGACGTTTGTAGGGTTGCCGGCTACGTTATGCTCTAAGTAGGTTCATCTCCAAATCTTCTGAGCGCACCCTCCCCCTTTTCAAAGTTTTGAAAAAGGCGGGTCCAATGAAATGGACTCCGGAGGCAGAGGCAGCGCTACAGGATTTGAAGATGTACCTCTCCTCCATGCCAATACTAGTCGCACATAAACCACAAGAGTCGTTGCTGCTATATCTAGTGGCGACGAATCAAGTGGTCAGTGCTGCGCTAGTAGCACAGAGGGAACTTGAGGAAGAAGCAGCAGTAGCAGCGGAGCCGTTGGATGGTGTGCCGGGGCTCCCCCCGGCAGGGCCCGGACCCGACAAGACAGAGTCTTCGCAGATGGGCGAAGTTGAACAGAAGAAGAAGGTGGTGCAGCACCCGGTTTATTTTGTCAGTTCCCTCTTGTAGGGGGCTCGATCAAGATATTCTGGTATGCGGAAGCTACTTTTTGGCCTCCTTATGGCCTCGAGAAATCTACGTCACTATTTTCGAGCGCACGAGATCACCGTCGTCACTCGCCTCCCTTTGCAACGAATCTTGCACAACCCGGATGTGACTGGGAGGATTGTGGAATGGGCATTGGAACTGTCGAGCTTTGGCCTCAAGTTTGAAAGTACTTCAACAATCAAGAGCTGAGCCTTGGCAGAGTTCATAGCAGAATGGACATCAACGCCCGATGAAGAGATTCAAGAGACCACCCTTCCTGGCAAGGACACGAGCGGTGATTGGATTATGTACTTTGATGGAGCCTTCTCGCTGCAAGGTGCTGGTGCTGGCGTGCTACTCGTCGCACCCACCGGAGAGCGCCTCAATTACGTAGTCTAGATGCACTTTCCCCGGGAAAAATCAACGAACAACACAGCAGAGTACAAGGGGTTGCTTGCCGGTCTTAGGATCGCAGCAGACCTCGGAATCAGGAAGCTCATCATCAGAGGTGATTCGCAGCTCGTCGTTAAGCAAGTTTACAAGGATTACCAGAGCCCGTTGATGGAGGCCTATGTGGATGAGGTGAGGAAATTGGAGGAGCGTTTTGACGGTCTGCAAGCAGAGCATGTTCCCCGAGTAGAGAACAACATTGCCAACGACTTGTCAAAGCGCGCTGCCCTCAAGTTGCATGTGGAACCAGGTACCTTTGTGCTTCAATTAACTCAGCCGTCTATTGAGCCATCAGCAGGACAGAATAAACGAAGGAAGGCGGGCCCCGGCATGTACTTTCCCGCTGAGCTCCCAGGAGCCGCCGGCAAGGACGTTGCTGGGTGCCCCAAGCTTGCCTAGTGGCAGCAACCTCCGCCAGGGCCCCAAGCCCTAGCCGTAGAGGCAGCTGCCCCTACGGCCGAAGATGAACCTTTGGTCCTTGTCGTCGAGCCCCAGGCTCCAGCATGGGCGCAGCACACCGTTCGTTTCCTCCAAACAGGGGAACTCCCTGAGGAACAGGAAGAAGCAGAAAAGTAGCCCATCGGTCCAGCATGTACCAGCTTGTGGATGATGCCCTATACAGAAGGAGACCAAACGGCGTGAAATTGAAGTGCATTCCTCGGGAGGACGAACTGGAGCTGTTGGCAGAGATACATGGACGCATGTGTGGCTCCCACATAGGGTCAAGAGCCCTTGCCGGCAAAGCGTTCCGGCAAGGTTTCTTCTGGCCCACCGCTCTCCAAGATGCAACTACACTAGTAACCAAGTGTGAAGCATGCCAGTTCCATTCAAAGAAGCTTCATCAACCAGCTCAAGCTCTTCAGACAATCCCTCTTTCCTGGCCATTTTCGGTCTAGGGGCTCGACATACTAGGCCCCTTTCCCCGTGTTGTCGGGGGCTTTGAGTACTTGTACATCGCAATCGACAAGTTCACAAAGTGGCCGGAAGTGGAGCCAGTGAGAAAGGTGACAGCACAGTCAGTCGTCAAGTTCTTCAACGGACTAGTCTGCCGTTTTGGTGTGCCAAACAGAATCATCACCGACAACGGCACACAGTTCACGAGCCGCACCTTCATGCAACATATCCAAGACCTCGGCGGCAAGGTTTGTTTTGCTTCTGTTGCTCATCCCAGAAGTAACGGCCAAGCTGAGAGGGCGAATGCAGAAGTGTTGCGAGGCCTCAAGACCAGAACTTTTGACAGGCTACGCAAGTGTGGAAGGCACTGGATTGATGAGTTGCCAACGGTTCTTTGGTTAATCAGGATGCCACCAAATCGAGCCACTGGCCAGACACCCTTTGCCCTGGTATACAGGGCAGAAGCAGTTCTCCCCACGGAACTCATATACGGGTCGCCTCGAGTGCTCGCTTATGATGAGCTTGAGCAAGAGCAGTTGCGCCAAGATGATGTGATGCTCCTTGAGGAAGATCGTCATCAGGTTGTTGTGCGAGCCGCTCGCTACCAGCAAGCCTTGCGCTGCTACCATAGCTGCAAGGTTCATGCCCGAAGCCTTGAGGAAGGCGACCTTGTTCTTCAGCGAATCCAATCCGCCAAGAATTCAAACAAGTTGACGCCAAAGTGGGAAGGCCCTTATCGGGTAACGCGAGTCACCAGGCCCGGTGCAGTCCGCCTGGACACCAAAGATGGCATTCCGGTGAGCAATTCCTGGAATATCGAACATCTTCGCAAGTTTTACCTCTAAGGCGCGGTTGCCGGGAGCCCCGGCAACCCCCATTTTGTACTAGCCTTGCCGGAAAGGCATGTAACCCTATATACAGAGCCAGGCGCAGACCCTGTGCGCAGTCAGGGAAAGAAATCCCTTAGTATGTATAGTTTCCTGTTGAGTTCCATGTTTATGTGTATACGTATATGCATGCTTGTCCAGGATATTATACTGCTTTTTGATTCCAATAAATATTAGTGGACCACCAAGGTTCCATGCTCTTGCCCTTTCTTCTTTCCAGCCACGGCGAGGACACGCGATCCAGCCAAGGACCTGGCTCTGGCAAGAAGTTGAGAAGACCGCCCGGCACGGCGATCCCCGGCAAACCAAACAGATATAGTTTACATCTTGCCCTTTCGTGTTCGTAACCTATGACTTGTGCATTAGGAAACCTCGTCACTCTTCTTTAAAAACTCGGGTGCTCCCATTCCTGGCCTGAACGCTGCTTCGGTCGGAGTGGCCAGAGTAGCCCTTGCTAAAAGGAGGTGGACGGGGGGTTGGGCCCTTTGTCTCTAACCCGTCAGATGTGATTCTCTGGCAGGCGCAGAGGGCACCCGCAGGACAGCTTGCCGGGAGGACTCATTTATTTATGTTAAGGAGGCGTTTCGCCTGTGCACAAACATACGCGTGCACGGGTTCCCAGCAAGGCTAGTCTTTTTTCATTAACATGCTGATACAAGTACGATGGTTACAAGACACAAGAATGGGCTCGAGAGATTACATTATATGGAAATTAAGATTTGGCAAGTGCCTACAAGTTAAAAGAAAGATAAGTGCCCCGTGATCTCCGTTCTTGCCCCTTTCCTCCCAGGTGCGGCAGGTGAAGGCAAAGAAGGGGCGACGAGGAAAACGCCGATGGGGAGCTTGATGGGGAAGACCCTCGGCAAGGCGCGTGACCGAGGGAGGAGGGCGACACAGATGACGGAGCTGCTGCCAATGGTCAGCTGGAGTTGGAATCAGCGTGCTCCCGCTCGATGCCCTCGTCTTTGCTGTCGTTGTCCTCCTCGTCACTCTCGTCCGAGGAGGAGGTTTTGTCGCCGGTGGAGCTCTCCGCGCTACACCTTAGGCGAGTTCCCAAGTGACCAAAGACCTTGACGGGGAGCAGGCCATTCTCCATCAATTTGAAGTGGAGGATGAGCCCCCCGATAGGTCATGGGCGCGGGCGAAGGTTTTCCACCCACGGCGGAGATACATGACATGAGGGGCGGGGAAGTCGACGTCGACCTGCATACTGCCGTTCCTGCAGCCCCTCATTTGCAGCTTCAAAGCCTGCGGTGGGTCAAGCTCCATTACCCGAGCAAACGGGGCGGGGAGGCGGACGTGGCCGCACACCGGCTTGTACAGCCTAATGAAGAACTCGCGGGGCTGGTCTCCGACATGGCCCTCCATTGGGGGAGGAGCCGCTGGCAGAGGCGCAGCCGGTGCGCCGCCCCGTCCTCCTCTCCCCCGAGCGCCACGGCGACCCCGGCCTCGCCCCCTTCCTTCTCCTCCTCTCGCAGCAGACTCTGCTGCCATGGGCTCCGGAGGAGGGAGGACACGTTGTCGGGCAGAAGCTCTCGTCGCCGCTACTGGAGCACCGGCGCGCCCTCTCGCCATGGCAAAGGGAAGAAAGAGGCCAGGAGAGGAGGAGACGAATGCAGAAGGACGCCGTCCCTCTCCCCTCTTTATAGAGGGGCGGGGCCCGGGCTCGGCCCCCAACCTGAGGGCGGCCGCCCCAATCGACCAATCTAGCCGCCAGGGGCGCGAGGAATCAGGATCGACCTGCTGCTCCAATCAGCGGCGCCCGGCCTCTTGCCTCGGCATTAAAGCCCGTGCCCTCTGTGTCCACCACCTACCCTCCCTTAGGCATGGGGGACACATGGCCGGCGAGCCAGGATTCGGGAGGCAGGCGGAATAGCCGTTTCCCGCCCTGTGATTGTGGGGCTCGGGTGCCATGATGGCCACTACCCAAGTCCGCTTAGTAAATGAGCCGCGCCCCTGCGGCTTCCTCTTTTTAAGGGGAAAACGCGGGCCGCCTCTTTACTATTCACCGCGACGTGACGCAAGCGTGCTGCAACCGCTCCACGCACGACCGCCACGTCACGCACTCAATGCGAATCGTGGGGAAGCGCAACTGGCGAAAGGAGTTACTGCAGCTAAGACTCTGCCACGCATGCCCGCGCACCGTTCTGGGCCTGGCCCAATAACGCTTCATGCTTTTGTGTGGCCCAGGCCTGGGGGCTCCTGACGGTGTACAAAAGTAGGGGCCTTTCTGTACCGCCTTACTTGTGCACGGGCAGTTGTAGCCACACCTGCGGCCACGCTTGGCGGGGCAGAGGAAGCCAAGATACAAGACTACCAGGGCAGTCCTCAAGCCAGAGGCGCAAAGAGCAAAGGGACAAGAGGCATGCAGATCTTTGTGAAGTCCAAAGGCCTGCAAGACTAGATGAGAACCAGAAGACGAAGACCCCCAGCAAGACCCTTGCCCGGGACGCCCATGAGACCCTGGCAAGGCCCTTGCCGGGGATATCTACGGGGCCAAGACCAAGCCCACACTAGCTAGAGTTTCGCTGCCCCACGCCCGTTCCGACGTGGCGGCCAACCCGCCAACTAGGCCAGGGCCTGCGTGGTAGCATGCAACTTCTAGGCCAACTAGCCAGGCACCTGCGTGGTGGCATGCGGATCTTCATGAAGACCCTGCCACGACACCAGCTCAGCAGCTAACCAACCAGCATGCCGCTGCGTGCCTCGTCACCTTGGACGCGCGTCGAAGAAAGGCGACGCGGCGATCGACGGGATGAGCTTCTTTGCCGTCCCCGATAAAGCAAGAGGACACATAGGCGGCGCATTAAATGCGTTTATCCTATGATGTCAGGAGATAAACTTGTACACTCTGGATACTTCCACCTCCTGTGTGCCACTGTGGCAACCCCTTTGACATATAAAAGGAGGCCCGAGGCGTACTGGAAGAGGATTCGGACTTTTTGGACTGGGCATGCACGGCAGCTAGTTCAAGAGCTCAAGAACACTAAATATAGACAAAGTGGGACTAGGGTTTTACGCATCGTTTGCGGCCCGAACCTGGGTAAAAATCCCCCCATGTTGGTCTTCTCGACCCGCTCTTTGTGCAGCCCCATGCCTCGCCAACCGTAGTAGGGATTCCCTCTGATCCCATAGGTGTCGTCCCTGAGCCCCGACATAAATTTACAGGAAAAATATATATATAAATGGGTTGAATTAATGGGCTCGGCCCATATAAACACATAATCGGACCGGGCTGATTCTTGTCAATGACCTTGTCATTTCGTCGCAATTTTGCCACGTCGGATCCGATGTGGCCTGGGCAGACAGCTAGCGACCAAAACAAAAGGTCATTGAACCAACGTCATTTTGTTTTGGTCGTTGCCTTACACGACCTTATCTCGAAGATGGTCGTTAATTTCAGTTTCTGACGGCCAGCTTTTGACCATCTGTTTTTGTCACAAAAAGGTCGCAAATGGAAAACAATGACCATTCAGTGACCAATAGTGATGGTCGCAAGTTGACGTATTTCTTGTAGTGTCATTACCGACTCCGGGATGCGAAAGTAGACGGGTCGGTGTAGATCATACTTGGAGTCCCTTGAACATCGATGATGATCCCGTGAACCACCCTTGAACGATCCCTCGAATGGAAAACCGAAAGCATGACCTCTCTACTTGGTTGCAAGCGTACGGTCTTCACGATCCGGCAGCGCTCCGCTGTCCAGAGCTAATCGTTGCCGGAGAATTAGAGGGAGGAGATGCGAACCTCACAGGGCTTCTAATTATGAGGATTAGAGGTGGCTAGGGCTAGCTCTAATTAGTCAACTATGACCAACAAGATCTAGAACTAGATCAACTAGAGGGGGCTCCAAATCGTGTGTTCTCAATAGAGCAAATTCCCCTAGTATATATAGGTTGGAGAGGAGAGAGGGGGCAGACAGCCTTGGGGGGGGGGTCCAACTCCCACCTTAAGTAGGATTCGGCCCCCCTTGATAGGAAAGGGGGGCGCCACTTCCATATGGGCCTATATGGCCCATATTGCCTTGCACCTCATCGCCTTATTAGGGCCATTGATATTAAATTAAATATATATTTGTTCTAAACATTTTTAGAGCATTACATATATAAATTAACATCCCAGAAACATTTTCAGCTATATATATATATATTAATCAGTAATGCCCGATATTACCCGATATTCACCGAAACCCTTCCGGTGACCCCGAAACAATTACAAAAATATATTCTCATCACTCATGTCCCACTAACACTCAGCAGGCTATGATTATCTTAAGCTTGTGACACTGTAGGTTCGGTAAATCATAGACATGAACGAAATCCCTTCGTTCAATGACCGATAGCGGAACCGCGGACATCCATATATGTCCCTATGATTACACGAATGATATTTGAGTGAACCTTTGATTACCATGTGATGTTCCCTCTGCTTTGTGATACTTTACAAAACCAGGTGTGCATTAGTATCCTCCTGAGTCATCACCATGCTCACTATACCGTTGCTCCTATTACCAGTTTTGTTCTTCTTTCTCGTTGGCGTGTTCCGGCATCCCCGTGACGTAGTCACCTGTATCTTGCCAGATGATGATGGATGTCGTCACACTGAGAGGGCCCTAAGAATATCTCTCCATCGTTGGAGGAGCAAATCCCACTCTTGAGCTATCTGTTCACTTGTCAAATTTTCGGGTGAACCTGAAAGTAGTCGTTATGATCACCTTGTTACAGATGAAGTTTGAGCAACCCCAAAGCCCACCGTCTGGTAGGAAGTGACCGAGATACTCTCATGTTCTGAGGAACTAAAACACATGCTAACACGCCGTCATATACCAGATGATTTTAGACGATATAATCACAAAGTATAACGAACAAGTATTGGGTCGATTCAATATGATCATTCTTCTAAGGTCATACCCGCAGTGTTGTTTGAGGACTATCGTGACACTTAACGATATCCTAAGATCCCGAAAACATGATCGCCAACAACACTTGAGCCAGTCTTAGAGGCGAGACCAGGAACCTATTGTTATCGTTTATCATTCCATACGTGCATATGAATTTTCCACTGAATCGCATATTCCAGGATCATAGCAGTTATAACATGGAATATAAACTCTTAAATATGAAAATGGAAATATAATAATACAATATTATTGCCTCTAGGGCATATTTCCAACATTTTCAAGATGTGGGCATGTTGCCTTTTATCGTGAAAAAGGAACATTGGAATGAGGAGTTGCTACTCCAATTCTATGCCACATTGTATATCTCAGGCTACAACGGGGATCCGAAGACATGGGTCCTTGAGTGTATGACAGGTGATACTCATCATGAAGCCAAAGCTCAAGATCTTCTAGGGATCAAATCCCTGCCCACTCCTGGTGATCTCTTCGAGCCAGGTTGTTAAGCCTATGAACAAGAAGTGGAAAGCATCTTCCAGAAGCCTGAGCCGAATATGATTTAGATGCTTTCTCTGATGAAGCCATTGTCTGCCGAAGCTAATTACCCCACTCACTTTTTCGTGAAGGACCTCGAGTATTTGCCCCGTGCCATCTATCATATTCCGAGGCATACTCTGTGGCCAATCAAAGGACACTCATCTTCTGCTAAACTTAGAGGCACCATGAAGGCATTGGTCTTCTATATCCTCAATGGCCTTCACTTCAACACTCATGATTTCTTCATCACACAATTGGCAGCTTCTAGCATTGATCTCTTTGGTCAAAAATTCTATGATCCATGGATTATGCGTCTGATCAAACTTCGCTCCAGCGTCAACTATCAAGCTTCAGCTCGCAACCATGTTGTCTTTTTGCCTGAAGTCAATGTGCCTCATGAAGTCATTTATCCTCAGGTTGACAAAGCCCCCCTCCATGAGGACAATGCTGCTTATCAAAGCTTCTATCACAAAAAAGACACTTCCGTGATGATACGTGTTTGTCACAGTAGGTCACGTTTTCTGTCATGCATGTACATCCATGACAAATTTATGACAGAATCAAGATAGTCATACCTGTGCTGTCGTAGAAGTGTTCCATGACATTACGAAAATTATCATCACGGAAGTGTCCACTTCCATGATGATAAATCGCGCGTCATAGAAGTGCTTTCGTCAAGGGTGGCCGACACGTGGCATCCACCGTAACGGTACGCCGTTAAGCTATCTGGTCCGGTTTTGGATTCGATAACCCGTTAACATCCCGGACCAATGGGAATTTTCCACGTGTAAAATTCTCATTGGCCGGAGGAAACACGTGTCGGCTCAACGTTCGGACAGATGTCATCCACTCATTGGACAGGAGCCGCCTATGATACGTCGACATGTGGCACGGCCCAACAGAGGCCCATTCTAGTGAAAAGGTCGGGCCTGTCAAAATAAGCGGGCCGGCCCATTAGCGGCCTACTTGAGTCAGGCCCATTTACAAGTACGGCCCATACAATTTACACAACATCAAAGGCCCATTTTAGATTCGACAATTTCCAGCCCATCATCAGTTTAAGCCCGTTAACGGCCCACTACGTTTTTGGGCCCAATTGCGGCCCGAGCTTCTTTCGGCCTGTTAGCAGCCCATCGTCAGTTCCAGCCCGTTAACAGCCCGGAACGTCTTTCGGCCTTTTCTCGTCCCATTCTGCAGTTGGGCCAATTCTAGCCCGCTGTGACTTAGGCATGTCCTCGGCCCATTCGGTAAATGGGCCAATTCTTAGCCCATTTTGTCTGTCGGCCTGTTAAGGGCCCGCACAACAGTTGGGCCTTTGACTTTCGGTCCATTAGGGGCCCATGTTCCATAGGGCATCATTTCAGCCCAACGCGACTTTCGGCCTGTTAAAAGCCTAGTTTGCAAATTGGGCCTCCTCTAGCCCATAACACTTTCGGCCTCTTACTGGCCCGTAAAATAAAAGGGCCGAGACAAAATTGACATTTATTTCGGCCTGCTAAAGGGCCGTGGACCATTTCCATTTATATGGCCCTATCGAGCTTTAGGCCTGTTGACAGCATGCTAAGAGCCGTTGTTACGGTGGGCACATTTGGGATCCACTTAATATTATTTTGACCAGCCCAATTAAGGCCCGCTTTGACTGCACATGTTTGTTCATTTGTATGGCGTCCAGGAAATGTTTGGGCATGTTGGCCCCCGTTTCAACGATATAGCATGTTCAAGAATTATCCTACTCTATACTATCACCTCTAAAAAACATACACTATACAATAAAAAGCATAGAAATGTAGAATAATCCTACACTATACAATAAAGAAATTACAGCTGAATATACCCACTGGGCATTATAGTTCGGCACTAGTGATTATAAAGCGTACACAAACAACAAATTACATACACTGGACAAATAAAGCTCATCCATCATGGACACGCATCAACAGAACATACCATTTGAACTATAATCTCTTCAGAAAAAAGGATTGGCCAGATTCAGATAGCACAAATTTTAGTCTGCAAAATCTCCAATTCCTTCGTGGTTACCTCAATGTCTTCTTTCATTTTTTTGACTCCTGCATCTAATACCTGCATGTCCAGTCTCAACTTGTTGACTGTACGTTGAGAATCATGTACACATTGTCTTGCCACCTCTAGTTGATGCTTGAGAACATCAGCACATTCCAATTCCAATCCATAATCATTCGGTAACGGCCATGCCGCACTGCTCGCAGATCTTTGTGTTGATGTCACTTCATCCTGAAATGTTTCTGTAAGTACACATGACTAGGGCAAAAATATAGTTACAACAGTGAAGCGAGCAAGACAGACTATTTTGTACATGGCAAAACAGGACTAACAATAATGTTACACATCATGAATCATATGCAGGTGATATTTTAAAAATTATAAAAAAGGTAGTCCGTGCAGCCTGCACACATAAATCTCTCTTAGCTCACCGGAGGAGCATGATGTTGGCGCCCAATCCAAAACACAGACAAGTTACAAATTTAGACAACATGTTGCGCATAAGTAAGCAAGCAGTTGGCCATTCTGTAGCTCAATTAAAGTCTTAGGGAGCATAATGAACAACAGAGGGATTCATACAAACCTACTACAGCAAGCAAAACTATGCAATCATTAGCCTAGTATAAACTAGATTGTGAGCCTCATGCAATAATAGTTGGTTAATAGACTTCAAAGCTTCAGGCACACTTCGCCAGAGTAATTAAATGGTAAGGCCTTTAATTATGTCAACTAATGGTTATACAAGTACCCAACATCAGGCATCATTGTTTGGGCATCTCATTAACCGAGGACAAATAAAGCAATTGAAAGGAGCAAATTAACTATGCCTGAAACAAAAAAGGAATTGAACTGTTGAGTTGGATACAATGACTTACCTTAACTGGTTGAACAGGCTCAGCGCAGCTCCTACTTCTTTTGCAAGGCTCCTTCCTAACATCTTGTACTTGGAAATCCTCAATCTGATCTTCATTGCACCCCCTCTGCAAGGTGACACAAACTAGTTACTCATCTCCTTGGAAGATAAATATGCATACTTTCCAGTCTGTGAACAACACAAAAGGATGAGATTATAACAAAACAATACCACATAATGAAACATGCCACATTCTTGCACTTGCACACAATGAAATGAGCATTTACTATGTCTGCACTATGTAAAAACTAGGCATACCATCGAGCTGGATCTCTAGGTACTCTTGGAGAGCCTACTTTAGTGTACAGCCAAACCTTTATGTCACCTATGAGTTAGACAAGGCCCCACTACAGCAGCCCTTAGTGTTTAAATCATTGACAAGCTCTGTTAGAGTGTTAGGTCAAGAAAAGCAAGTATTCAAAGCAAGCAGTCCTAGTATGGCTGGCTGATGCAAACAACAATTGAACAGATGTGTGAGCAAATCTTACATATCGAGAAAAGAAGCAAAGAAGGAGGCTTAAAGACCATCACTTGACTGACCAGATTTAAGGGGCGTTTAAACATCATGTGCAACGTATGAACTAACATAAACATTGCATATTCCAGATTCTACAAGGGAATGCACATGTATTAGGTTATGCCATGTATGATGATGCCTAAATGTACACTATAGCAGGCAGGAGTGATTCATCATTGCACGGACAATTGAATTACAGGTTAAGGGCCAGTTCGATTCCGCCTTTTGAGGGCTTATTGTCAAAATAAGCCATAAAAGATGTAAAGAAGTCAATTTTGAGTTATGGGCTTGGGCTTAACTGATTTCTCTTTGGAGGGGGTGTTTCGGGTAGAAGCTCACTAAAAATTGAAGGGAAGGGGAATAGTGAAATGACTTTGTTGTCTGCCTATATTACTCTCAAAATGCAACTGCTCACGCCCGTGTCACACCTGACCCTCAAGTAAAAACAAACACGCAAGCGTTCATTGCCCTGCCCGCTTGCATCTCCTCTCCCCTTTCCCTCTACCTCGATCCCCTGCCTACAGCCCTAGGGTTCCTCCAGCGAGCCATCGCCTCAGCTCCCATCTGGCCTAGTCCTCGACGATGCTCTGTCCAGCTAGGCTACATGGCCGGCAGGTAGGGCAAATCTCCCTGGCTGCTCCTTCCTCTGGCGCCGTCCCTCATTCTCATGGTCTCCAGCAGCTGCTCCACTGTGGTACGTCCAACGCACTACTCCAGCGGGCGCTGCACAACTACGGCTGATGCCACACTGCAGCAGAAGGCACCTTATTCCCCCTCCCCTCCTCCCAGGGCATGGCCTTGAGGTGCTATTGAAGGATGAGCTCATCCAACAAGGTGAGGATCTCCTCCGATTTTTTGCCAAATTTCATTCTGATCCACTATATGATGAATTGCTATGAGCTGCTTCTGCTGCTGCTATATGATGCATTGCTATGAGCTGCACCTGCTGCTGCTACATGATGAATTGCTATGAGCTGCTGCTGTTATATGGTGAATTGCTATGAGCTGTTGCTGCTATATGATGAGTTGCTATAAGCTGCTCCTACTGCTGCTGTATGATGAATTGCTATGAGCTGCTCCTGCTGCTGCTATATGATGAATTGCTATGAGCTGCTCCTGCTACTGCTATATGATAAATTGTTATGAGCTGCTACTGGTATATGATGAATTGCACATTCCTGCTGCTGGATGATGAGTTGCTATGAGCTGCTACTGCTGCTATATGATGCTTTCAGGTGGTGTTGCTATATGATAATAACTAGCCACTTGGACCATCGAATTTCAATAAATAATTGTTCTTCATTTAAATGTGGGTCATGTGTTCTTTGTTTAAATTAGGCAATGGGATCTCTATGGAAGACATTGACCAAAGTAGATTGTGCCAAGTAGATGGTATCTTTGTATTTGCATTTTGAACAAATAGTGATGGTCTGTTTTCCTATCATATTAATTACTGCACTGGGTTCAATTTGTGATCTTTGCAAGTCAAATTATTTTTCATATGGGCAGCAAAATGAAAAAAATATAATGCAATCTAGACTTTTCACCAATCATACCAAAGATAAGCTGAAAAGGAAGGCAATGAAAAGAACTGGTTGGCTTATTACCTGGAGCTTATATTCACATGTGCTTATTTTCTTAGGATAACTCATAATAAATGTCCCTAAGAAACTTGGCCAATAGAACTGACATACAAATAACATGTCACGATGATTGCAATGGAGGAGTGACCTACCATAGCACACTGTATAGGCTCACCGCTACCTCTCCTTTTTTTGCGATGTTCCATGAAATTGCACATACATCTTGTACTTTTTCATTGTGTAACCCTATCTGCAAGTTGACACAACTAATTTCAGACATCTCTACATGATAATACATTGCATATCCCTTGCGCATATTTAAACCACCTATTAATGATTGTGTGCGTAGCATAAGCTAGCCATGACTCTGTGTGCTGGACTAGCAGGCACTCTAAGGGAGCCTAATGTAGTGCACTGGAATTCCAACATGCCACCTACGATTTTGTGTAATGTACTCCCTCTATTCCTAAATATATGTCTTTGTAGAGATTCCAGTATGGACCACATACAGATGTATATAGATGCATTTTCGAGTGTAGATTCACTCATTTTGCTCCGTATGTAGCCTATAGTGGAATCTCTAGAAAGACTTATATTTAGGAACGGAGGTACGAGGTAGTATTATATATGACATCTACATATCTAATTTAGCAGCCAGTAGTAGAAATCATTGTCTGCACAAAGCGATTACTGGTCGAAAATCCTAGCAAAGCACGCTGGCAGGCACACAACAATACAAGAGAGAGAGACACACTTACAAGATCATAGCAATGCCTTGGTCCAGGATCTTGGTTGGCCAATCTATTAGATCCAGAAGAAACATCGTCCTTGTAGTTTTTGCCAGCTGCATAAAGGTAACAACGACCTGTTAGTATATTTGAAGTACATCGGGCAGGTGATGCTGGACGGGTTTAAAGGTGACAAGTACCTAGGCCATGGCGCGTGGTTGGCATCTTGCCAGACGGTGGGAATCGGGTTAGAAACGTCAAGCGTGATGACGCTGTGCTGGCTGTCGGGGTCCGGTAAGGAGATCTAGAACTGTCGAGAAGGCTGTTTGTGGAGTGGCCCCGGTAGGGTGAACTACGGTGTGGGCGAAGCGGATCTGTGGCCGTGGACGAGGGCGTCGGTGAAGGTGCTCCGGTGGTTGGGTTAAGGATGGTGTCGACAATGCGGATCTGCGGCCGTGGACGGGGCGTTAGAAGCTGCTCCGGTAGGTTGGATGAGGGTGTGACGAAGCGGATCTGTGGCCGTGGACTTGTGAGTTGGCAAAGCGGCCCCGGTAGGGTTGAAAATTGTATAGGCGAAGCTACTCCGGTAGGGTTGATGATGGTGTCGGCGAAGCGGCTCCGGTAGGGTTGAGGAAGGTGTCGGCGAAGAGGATTAGAGGCCGTCGGTGGGGCGGCTCCCGGGGGGTGTGGACGAAGCGTCTCCGTTGGGGAGTATGAATGAGCTGCTGCAGATGCACTGCGGTTGACGAGAGTACCAGCGAAGTAGATCCAGCGCCGTGGACAAGGCCGGCACTAAATGGGCTGTGGTACAGTGGTGGATGAGCAGTGTACTTGTTTCTAGTTGAGGTGGGAGGGGAGATGCGGCCGCAGAAGCAGATACGGCGAGGTGGACGCCGCTGGCAGTGAATGGGCTCTGGTACGCCGGTGAATGAGCAGTCTAGGGTTTCGAGAGGGGAGGGGTAGAAAGGCCGATGAAGTACGGACGACGTGATGTAAGATGCTCTGGTGCTGTGGAGTTAGTCGTTTTTGCGGGAGGGGGAGAGGAAATGGGGGTGCCGTGTGGTGGGGGGAACCGGAAGTTACCAAAGCAGCCCCGACCTATTTATGTAGATGAGGGCGGTATTGTTACTGTTGTTCTCCGTGCACCAAGGACAAAAGGGGAATTTCGCATGCTAAAGACTAGGTGGCAGAAATTTTAGAAGGAGGCGGGAGATTTTGCCGCCCGCGGGATCGTTCGTATCCAGTTTCAACTAATTTTGGACCGTGCTAGAGGGAAGGTCATGCGAGACTGTGTACACGGGGCACGCATCAGTAGTTAATAACTGTTGTGAAGTCCACCCCAGCAAAAAAGACAATAACTCGGGACGCTGCGCCGATAACTTGGACGTTCACACGGGCGCGGCCAATCATACGGGTGTAGAGGCGCGTTCGCAAACAAAATCGGATCAAACGCTCAGCCTATGTATTTTTCGTGTAAATAGATAATTTAGTGCCATTGGTTATTTACTTTAAACATAATGCATTGACGTGTTAGTGTAGAGGCGCACAAAAAGAAATAGATATTGTAGTCCCACAAAAGAAATGGATATTGTAGTCTGCTACTTAAAAGTGTTACCTCATATGATTACATAGCCTCCATTTCATAAATTGCGTACCCGTTGAATTCATATATGAATACTACATAATAGAACCTTAAATCATCCAAGACTAATGAATTTGAATGCAAGAGTAACAATGGTGCATGTACACGATAGCTACATTGGTTGTTTGAAGAAACATCACTGTAACTTTGGCATGCACAATTGAAAAGGTTTATTTAGATAGAAAAAATGTGATACGTGTGTGTCCAATCTTTATAGCGTTGAATCGATATTGTACCTTTGTCCACGATACGAAGTTGATATTGATTTATGTTCAAGCGATGCACGTCCACGATCGCTAGATAGTGATACGTGAATGAATTGTGCAATCTCTCTCACATGCATACATATCTCATTTCCCTGTGGGCATCGGAATCACACACACGCACTTTGTGTATTTCTCTCCCTCCGTCAAGGTTAGAATTCCTCTTTCTACCCCGTCCTACAAGTCTCTCACAGAGAAACACACACGCTCTCTCTGTCGAACATGCCCCCTCCCCTTTAATTCCGCCTACTCACAGCCACTAATGTCTCAGAGGATAATTATGTCTCTCACACATATGCCTAAGGTTAACTCGAGTTCCGGAACAATATGAATACATACAATGGGATTCCTGCAGAGCACCTTTTGTTTTGAGATCTCGATCTCTCTCTCTCTCTCTCTCTCACACACACACACACGCGCGCGTAGACATTGTTTATCGCTTCATTTTTTCCAGCACTTGCATGCACACCGTTTGTTTATCTCCGTGATGCTTTGAGTATGCCTCGCACACATCCTATCTACCTATCCCTTAATATAGATATGGGTCACACAAACTCCTTCTCCCTACTAGCAAAATGCCCATGCGTTGCACGGAACATCAAGATGCATTTGTATGATTAGATTATCTTGTGGGAGAAAAAGATGAACGAGGGAATGCCTTATTTGCAAATGTGGAGAGGGGTGTGGGTATCTTTTGCCAAAATTGCCATAGTTTCCTTCCTATCCGTCAGGTATAAGTCGGATGGCCTATATTGTAGGATGGCAGGAACACCATCATCACCAACTCTGTTTTTTATAAGACTAGAGATATGTAAGTGTCACTGCCCCCACCCACCCACACACACACACTTCCTGACACCGAAGGAGTAGGGGCACGCCCACAGACACGGGAGGCGCGGCCACTGGTACACGGTACGACGCGGCAACAACGATGCCCGTACTAGCGTGCTCGCCGCCGTGCCAGCGTGGAGCAACTTGCCACTCCTCATCGAGCTGAACTGGAGCGGTGAGTTGCTGAACCACGCGCCGGATTAGGGCGGCAACTGGCTTCGTCGGGACGAAGGAGGTTGATGAAGCACCGAGCGGCCTCGCCTGTATCCGGAGGGCTCGGCGGGCCACCCAGCCGGGTAGTATGCCGGAGAATGGCTCCTGGGAAGCCATCGGAAGAGTGGAGAAAATGGTGAAGGAGGAGATGGGGGAGCGGCGGAGGGGTGCGATTCTTGCCCGATGTCTGTCCGGCCTCGTTTAAATAGAGGGTGGACGGTAGGAGCTTGGCCGGTGTCTGGCCTAGTTTAAACTGAGGGCTGATGGGAGGAGCTCGGCCGGTGTTGCGTTTAATTCTGGCCCGCTCATGAATGGACGTGTGGCTGGAGTAGGTTTCTTGGTTTGCATGCAGGTTTAACGGAGGGGTTTGATGGAGGCGAGGAGGCGTTTTCAGCCGGGCGTGCAGTGGGCGGCGCAATACTATTCGATTTGGCAGCGGGCGGCGCAGTTCCCGATACGGCTTTAATGCAGATGAGGGAGGGGTAGCGGTTCCTGAAATGTTAAATGGCCAATGATGCATCCTCCTTCAATTAGCATCGTGCATGCATGAGGGAAGTAATGGGAGGAGGACCAGGAAAAGAGGCTGCACGATGTGAATGCAACGCCATTAGCATCGTGCGTCTCTCTCGCTTTGCACGATGTGAATGCAACACAGTCTGCACGATCATCCCCGCCATTCCAATGCATCTACCACATCGTATGCACCTATGCATTTGCCTAAGCACCTACACTAAGCGCAAAAGTGCTCACTCCAGACCCATGGCGGTGATGCGCATGAGCGGCAAGCGGCTGTGCCAGATGGTCCACGACCCAGGTCTGCGGCATGGCACCAAGGATCGTGTCCAGACGGTGTTCGTGACCGGCTGGTGGATGGCCGCCGTCCACGCCAACTGCGACTCTCAGTTGGACCAGACGATCATTGCCACCACCAACAAGTTCACCGTCCTCAAGAATCTCGGGGACGACATCGCCGTACTCCTCCAGCCCGCGCGCCCAGGCTCCTCATTGCCTACCACCCTAATCGGCCTCCATGGCCGGAACCTCTTTTAAGCACTTGTGGCCCTGCGACTGCCCGCTGACGCCATGAAGAATGTCCACCTGGAGGTCGTGCTTGCCGCGAGGCACCTCGCCCTACAAGAATTCGTCGACCTACACATCCACATGTACGAGCAAATCGTGTACATAGGTATCTACAAGTCCATTGAGGACGCTACGACATTGGCCTGCTTCCTCAACCGGCTGGAAGCCTTGGATGCCTTTGCTGAGAAGCACCTTGACCTCGCCACAAAAGCCATCGCTCCTTAGCCGCCGGTCGGTGGCCTGGCGCACTAAGTTGAGGAGGAGGTCGTACGTTGATGGATGCATCTTTCTTCTTGCCTCCTGTAACCACCACTGTGATCGCATCATCGTGGCCTTAATTCTTATTGTGCTATTGCATTCTCATTCCAGTCAATACCGACATGTGCGATCCCTTTGCTTAATTATATGCATCACCGTAACTAGTACTCCATCCGTCAATTTATAAGTTGTGCTTACCTTTTCCATCAACCTCGTGCAACGCACAGGCATCTTGCTAGAAACACTAGAACATGTCGGACCGCATGTGACCAAACCGACGATGCGCCAACCTAGCTACTGCGTACCCTGCTTATCTGGCGAAAATAACCCCGCCCTAGTGTTTCCAATTGTTATATCTATCTATCGATCATGCCAAGGAGCAGAACCAAATGTTACAATTTATACATTTTTCTCTACTCCTACTCCTATAAAAGAGTCAGTTGGTGATGGTGGTGTGTCTGCCATCCGTCGTTTCTGACCATTAGATCTGCATCTAACGGCTGTGAGGTAAGTTGTGGCATTTTTGTAGTAATAGCCCACTTCTCTGCTCCAATTTGCAGAAAACCCCTTATTATCTTGAAAGCAACCACATCCCTCCCTCACCTCATCAAAACAGCCTGGGAAATATATTTTTGAGTGAAAAGTAATATATTAGGAGTATATCAAAACAAGAGTGATTTCTTTCAAGTTTGTGAACAAGTACTACTATTCTACTACTTTGGATCTGTCGCAACGCACGGGCACGTTGCTAGTAAAAGGAAAAGGCATGCCGCGTTCGCGTCGCACCCCCACACGCTCGGGAATCAGGAGTACTCCACGGCCCGTCCAGCACGCCACATAGCTAGGGAAGGCGTGTTGCCTAGCATTTTCACTTTCATGTGGAACCGCCGTTGAGCAAACCGACCATTGGCAAACCGCACCCGCCTGCCGCCGGGTTGGAAAACAGAAACGAGGGGAAGATCTAGCTGTAGCATGGAAGCCAAGAAATTTGGTGTCTGATGGGGCTCGTTGATAGAGTGTTATTTATTCATAACTAGCAAGATGCACATGCGTTGCACGGAAAATCAAGATGCATTTGTATTAGTAGTTTATGTTGTGGGAGAAAAGGATGAACAAGAGAAGGCCTTATTTGCAAATGTGGAGAGGGGTGTGGGCACCTTTTTACAAAATTGCCATAGTTCCCTTCCTATCCGTCAGATATAAATCGGACGGCCTATATTGCAGGATGGCAGGCACACCTTCATCACCAACACTGTTTTTTATAAGAGTATAGATATAGATATAGATATACATATAGATAGATATAGATATAGATATAGAGAGTAGAGATTTGGTTACCAAATCTCATGCGTGCAATGCACGTGTAGCTTACTAGTTTGTTACCAAATCTCATCCGAGTTTGGCACGAGCTCGTACTGCGGGAGCACCACAAGGCTTGCCGTAGGAGTTATGGGGCTGTTTGGTTTGAGACTAAGTTTGCCTAAGGTTGCTACACCTAAGGTTAGGCAAGTTTGACCAACTTGGGTGGGTGTTTGGTTCAAGCCACACCTTAGGCAAGCCACACTAGGATCCCACATCACATACACTCAAAAAGTGTGGCAAGATTCCGTTAGGCTTGCCAACTTGTGGCTCTCATTTTGAAGAACTAACCTTAGGAAAGTGTGGCAACATTGTATGGCAAAGTGTGGCATGGTTAGGCCTAGAACCAAACAGCCCCTACATTTCCCTCTCGGAGCCCACAGGACCGAGCTTCAGTGGCTTAGTGCACCGGCCTATGAGTCAATGACATGTGGACCTTAAATGCGGCTGGCCCACATGTTATTCTCATGGTGGTGGCGTGGTTCGCGACTCACTCGTTCGAGATGAACCGGCCGGTGGTGGCGTGGCCATGGTGAAGGTGCCACAACTGGGCGTCGAGCCGTTACAAGGCGTAGATGGCCACACCGGCTGGTACTACCTATAGTACAGAAGTACTCCAGCTGAGGATTGATGCCCGGGACGAAATGTGTCACAGCTGCTGGATGAAAATTTGATGGTGCGGGAGTACGGATCGGAGCAGGCAAACCGCGTCCAATCGGGTGTGGCTGTGGTAGAAAGTTGATGGTCGCCACAGTTCAGCTGGCCCGCATGTCATGCACACAAAGGCAGAGGAGCGGTGGGGCCGCGAGGGATGAGGCGCACATCGGGGGACGTCGTGCCGTGGGTTGGAGCGGCGTCGTGGGAATCGTGTGTGGGTGTGGCAGTGGTAGAACAAGAAACGTGATGGTTGCCGTGGTTCAACTTCCATGGACAAGCTGTCATGTCTGCTGACACATGCATTGCATACCGCTCACTGCAAGGAGTAGTAGTAGAGAAAACATGTTCCAAAGATACCATTTTTCCGATAAAATTCTCGAGATATCATTAGTTTTTACACATGGGTTTACTCTTGCAAGGGCCAATCACAACAAGTGTTTTGTAAAAAAATGCATCTTGATGTTCCCTGCAATGCACGGGCATCTTACTAGTTATAGAAGAAGACCACACGGGCATCTTGCCGCAGGGTGTGCCACCGACCCAAACTCAATTTTTTTCAGACGATTAGGTGCACCGGATGCCGTGCATTTCTACAAAATGTAAAAAAAACAGCTCCAATTTTTTTTAAAAACCATCAAAACAGCCCGAGGAATATATTTTGAGTGAAACATGATTTACTTTTACTGATATATGTATATCAAAACTAGAGTGTTTATATTTCAAGCCCGTGAACAAGTAGTATTCTACTACTTTGGATCCATTGCAATGCACGGGCCAGCACATTGGTAGTACTAGTCTCTATCTCTATCTCTACTCTACTCTTATAAAAAACAGAGTTGTTGATGATGGTGTGCCTGCCATCCTGCAGTATAGGCCATCCAATTTATATCTGACGAATAGGAAGGAAACTATGCCAATTTTGCAATAAAATACACACACCCCACTTATATAGCAAGATGCCCATGCGTTGCACGGAACATCAAGATCTTGTGGGAGAAAAGGATGAACGAAGGAAGGCCTTATCTGCAAATGTGGAGAGGAGTGCGGGTAAATTGTCATAGTTTCCTTCCTATCCGTTAGATATAGATCGGACGGCCCATATTGCAGGATGGAAGGCACACCAACATCACCAACTCTGCTTTTTTATAGGCCGTCCGATTTATATCTGATGGATAAGAAGAAAACTGTGGCAATTTTGCAAAAAGAAACCTACCCCCTCTCCACATTTGCAAATAAGGCCTTCCCTCCTTCATCCTTTTCTCTCACAAGATAAACTACTCATACAAATGCATCTTGATGTTCTGTGCAATGCACGAGGATGTTTCCTTGGGGGTCTCTCCAGCGCGACGTGGCCATAGTTGCAAGTTGACGCCCCTTGAGATGCCGACG
Source organism: Triticum aestivum (assembly GCF_018294505.1). Lineage (NCBI taxonomy): Eukaryota > Viridiplantae > Streptophyta > Magnoliopsida > Poales > Poaceae > Triticum > Triticum aestivum. The sequence goes on from NC_057805.1 coordinate 202,184,796, forward strand.
TTGAGGGGCACTCGGATTTTGTCCGATGAGCAGGTAAGATGAGTTTGATCACGTAGTAAATGCATTCTAAAGACTACTTCCGTGTCCATATCCTAATTCTCCCCCTGCCCACTATTTCACAGGTTAGGCTTGGTGCGAGTGGAGATTGGCTTGAATATGTACGGGAGGGTACCAACATCAATTTGCACAACATTTACAATGGTGACACCGTTCCCATAGAACCTTTGTCCAACATTGGGATCAGCCATGCAACAGGCCACCGCCTGAATTGGTACGATGGAACCACGGTGAAATTGAAGAAGATAGCACGAACCTTGCACATGGCGGTCAAAGCTGGACGATGCTGTCTGCGGCCGATTTGTTGCCGTACGAGTAAAAAGATGCTGTGCTCCTTTCTAACCGCATCTTTGCGGTGACAAACCAGGGGACTTGTTTTGTATGGGACACATCCAACGGTATACTCCCTCTCTCCTAGTTTATTTGTTTTGAATTTTTTCATTTTTATAAGTTTCAAATACAAATTTAGAGCTCCCCATCACATGTTGAGATTACAATGTCCATTAAATCGTTGCGTGCATGTATAGTAAAGAAACAAATCGCGAGTTTGCCATGAGTTCGTGAGTTCGTGCAGCGGTAGCACCACTGTCGGCGTCCTGGGAATGGGGGTCCCCAGACTTGCCTGCCTGTGGCCCACGGCATGGCTCCTCCAACGGCCCTGTACGGCCCATCTTCATCAGCTAACACTCAAGACCCTCGCGAGGGGCCAAGCCTCGCGAGGTGGACGACGCAAGACCTCCTCGGGGGCAGCCTCACCAGGCTGGCTCATGAGGGGCAGAGAGATCAAGGCGAGGGGCACCTCGCGAGGTCCCTGTGATGCAGGCCATGACGACCAAGGCCAGGCGGGCGCCAGCGTGCAGTGTCCTCGTTTCCTCTTTGGTGCTAAAGGGGCAAGCGCAGGCGAGGAGTCCCGGGGCATCAGGCAAAGGTTTCCATATCGGTGCAACAAGACCAAGGCCAGCAGGACGGCAGGGCCGAGGTCACCGTGGAGCCCAAGACGGCGTCACCACCAGAGCCTTTGGCAGGCGAAGACCACCTTTAGTTAGGATAAGTTGTACTAGTTGTCTCCCTTCAAATTTGGCCGTTGTTGGATCCCTTCCCGCCTACATTTGGGAAGAGGACCAGGGCCTCTATAAATAGGACTAGCCACCACAACAGGAGGCAACTAATCTTGAGCCATTCGGATCATCCTCATCCACACAAGCTCACCAAGCACGAGAGCACCTCTCACCAGGAGGCTGTTCTTCCTTTGTAACTGTTCATCCTCAGCCCAAGAGGCAATCCACCACACCACACTGGAGTAGGGTATTACACCACATCAGTGGCCCGAACCAGTATAAACCTTGTGTCTCTTGTTCTGTGAGTTCGACGCGCTGAACTTTGATCGCGGTGAGGGCGTGAGCTAGAGAGGGAGAGATCTTCGTGGGCACCCCAGTGTTCGACCCTCAAGGGTTTTGCCAGAACCCGAAATCCGACATTTGGCGCGCTAGGTAGGGGTGCATTGAAGCTTTCCTTCCATTGATCCACGCTCCGCCGCCACCGCGCCTTGCCCCCATGGCCGGCGTTGCTCTTCCGGCTGGGATGACTGATTCCCATGGTGGGGCCAGGGGGCTCAGAGCCCTTGCCCCCGCCTTGTGGCCGGTGTAGTGGCCGCCCAAGTTCAACCGGAGATGCCGCGCTACGACGGCGCGGCGGACCCGTCGGCCTTCCCGCTGGCATATGAAGAGACCGCCATGAAGGCTGGGGGCGACGACAAGGTCATGGCCAACTCGCTTCCCATGGCCCTCGCTGGAGCACTACGCACCTGGCTGCTCAACCTCCCAGGATCCACGGTGGCATCTTGGGAGGAGCTGTGCGGCCTCTTCGTTGCGCGCTTCGCAGCACCGGCGCACCTCGCCGTCGCAACCCTCCTCGCAGCTCGCAAGTGCCGCCCTCAGACCGTCACACCAAGCCATTCTTTCGCCAGATTGGCACCGCTTCCATGCGGCAGGGAGCTCCCCCGGGTTGGGCGGTGCCCAAGGCCGACCTGACTTTGACTCGGGGGATCACCCTGTCACCACCATCGGCTCGGGCGTGCTTCCGATGCTTTGCACGCCCACTATCTGCAGCGTAGCTGTCACCAGGACCCTCCTCGATGGCGGCGCCGGCCTCAACGTGCTCTCTGTGGAAGCTTTTAACCTTCTTCATGTACCGCTCGAGTGGCTCCGCCCCAGCAAGCCCTTCACCTGGGTCGGCGGCGGCTCCGCCAGCCCCCTGGGGCAGATCCGTCTTCCCGTGACCTTCGGCACCCGCGACAACTACCGCACCGAGCTGATCGACTTCGACATCGCCCGCATTGGCCTCCCGTACAACGCCATCCTCGGGTACCCGGCTCTGGCTCAGTTTATGGCGGCGACCCATCCGGCCTACAACCTCATGAAGATGCCCGGGAACAAGTACGTCCTCTCCGTAGTTGGAGATACCAAGGAGGCTCTGGTGGCACTCAAGCTTGCCCTCAAAACCGCCGCAGCAGCGTGACTGGCCGACAAGGACACCTCCGGGGTTAAAGAGGCCGCGCCAGCTAAGAAGAAGCAGTTGTTCACTCAAGATCGGGCCGAAACCAAATAGGTGCCGGTCGAGGAAGATGGGTCCTCAAGAGCCACCTTCACCATAGGCACCAACCTCAACCCGGATCAAGAGGAGGCATTGGTGAAGTTCTTGCGTGCAAACAAGGAAGTATTCGCCTGGGAACCCAAACAGCTGGTAGGGGTCCCGAGAGGGGCGATCGAGCATCACTTGAGGGTGTGCCCCAATGTGTGCCCTGTGAAGCAGAAGGCGCGGCGACTGTCCGCGGAGAAGCAGTCCTTCATCGTCCAGGAAACTCGCAAGCTGGAGGCAGCAGGTGTCATTCACGAGGTTAAGTACCCCGAGTGGCTGGCGAACCCCGTCGTCATGCCAAAGAAAGGCGAGAAGGAGCGCATGTGTGTCAACTTCACCAACGTCAACAAGGCCTGCCCCCAAGACCCGTTCCCGCTTCCGCGCATCGACCAGATTGTTGACTCCACCGCCGAGTGCGACCTGCTATGCTTCCTAGATGCGTTTTCAGGCTATCACCAGATCAAGATTGCAGTAGAGGATGTGGAGAAGACGGCCTTCCTGACCCCGTGCGGGGTGTACTGCTACACTTGCGAGTCGTTCGGGTTGCGCAACGTAGACGCGACCTTCCAACGGCTGATGCACATCACCCTGGGTCAGCAGCTCGAGAGGAACGCAGAAGCCTACGTCGACGACATTGTGGTAAAGTCTCTGGAGGCGAGAACTTTGATTCAAGACCTGGAGGAGACCTTCGCGAGCCTGCGCCAGGTGGACTTGCGGCTCAACCCAGACAAGTGCATGTTTGGTGTCCCCTCCGGCAAGTTGTTGGGCTTTCTTGTGTCCCATAGGAGGATCGAGGCTAACCCAGAGAAGTTCAAGGCGATAGAAGACATGAGCCCACCACAAACTCTCAAGGAGATGCAGAAGCTTGCCGGCTGCGTGACCTCGCTGGGGCGCTTCATCTCCAAGCTGGGAGAGCGCGCAGTACCATTCTTCAAGTTGATGAAGAAGAAGGGCCCGTTTGAGTGGACCCCGGAGGCTGACCAAGCGTTTCAAGACCTCAAGAGATACCTGACCAGCCCTTCGGTGATGGTGGCACCCCGCCCTCTTGAGCCCCTGATGCTTTACCTTGCTGCCACTCCCTACTCTGCGAGCGCAGCTCTAGTGGCGGTTCGGGAAGAGCGCCAGGCCAAGGATACGTCACGCCGTGCCGCACCCCCAGCCATGGCGATGCAAGACCCGGAGGGCACCGCAAAGGCTGCAGCAAAGCCAAAGAATGACCAGGACCAGCAAGACGGCATCCTTGGGCCTGCAGAGGCCCTAATGAGCGACCAGGCTCTAGGGGTTCCATCACCTTAGGAGGCGCCTCAACCTCCGACAGACGTAGGCCCCATCGACGCACCCGCCCTCGTCGAGCACCCAGTGTATTTCGTCAGCATGGTACTACGGGATGCAAGGGCATGATACCCCATGCCTCAGAAGCTCTTGCTCGCACTCTTGGTGGCCTCATGCAAATTGCGGCACTACTTCCAAGGTCACCCAATCAAGGTCGTCTCGGCCTACCCACTAGAGAGGGTACTCAGGAGCCCCAACACTGCCGGAAGAGTCGTCGAATGGAACATTGAGCTGCAGGCATTCCAGCTGGAGTTCAGCACAACCAGGGTCATCAAGGGAGCCACGCTCGCCGACATCGTGGCAGAATGGACGGACGCCCCGGGGCTTGAAGCAGGCGAGGATCGATCCCTCTCGTGGGGAAGTGAAGCGCGAGACGGCTGGGTTATGTATTTCGATGGCACGTTTGCACGCCAGGGTGCGGGGGCTAGAGCAGTGCTCATCTCGCCCACCCAGGACAAGCTCTACTACGCCGTGCAGCTCTGCTTCCAGCAGGGCGAGAAGGTCTCCAAGAACATTGCGGAGTAAGAAGGCCTCATAGCTGGCCTTAAGGCTGCGGTGGCCCTGGGGGTGAAGCACCTCACCATTAGGGACGACTCGCAGCTCCTCGTCAACTTCTCCAACAAGGTATACGAGCCGAGGGACGAGCACATGGAGGCATACCTCATGAAGGTACGCAAAATTGATAAGCAGTTCCTGGGCCTATAATTGCAGCACGTGCCCCGTGGCACCAACAAGGAGGCCGACGATATCGCCAAAAGAGCATCCAAGCAATAACCCAAAGAGCCTAGCATCTTTGAGGAGCGGCTCTTCAAGCCGCCGGCAGCACCTCCACTTTCGAGGCCAGCGCCGCCTCGGGAGGAGTTCCCCCAACCACCTGCCTCAGGAGCCCCGGCCTGCGGCCTGACCTCGGGAGCGCGCCTACTCCTGGCGCTTGAGCCTCAGGAGGGGTGCTGGACCAAGGAGTTCAAGGAGTACCTGACGCAAGGGACGCTGCCAGAGAAAGAGGAGGACACAGAGCGCGCGGCCCGACAGGCCACAGCGTACTGCATCCAGGACGGTGAGTTATACAGGAAGCGACCAAATGACGTTTCCTTGCGTTGTATCTCTAGGGAACAGTGGAACGAGTTGCTAGCTGACATACACGGCGGAGACTGCGGGCACCACTCGTTGTCGTGAACCCTCGTCGGCAAGGCATTCCGCAGGATTCTACTGGCCTACGGCGCCCAACGACGCGACTGAGCTGGTGAAGTCCCGCGAGGCTTGTCAATTCCACGCCAGCAGATCCATCAGCCATCTCAGGGCCTCCAGACCATCCCGCTCTCGTGGCCATTCGCAGTCTGGGGGCTGGATATCTTAGGCTCGTTCCCTCGAGCACCTGGGGGCTACTGCTACCTCTACGTCGCCATCGACAAGTTCACCAAATGGGCGGAGGTAGAAGCTGTCCGCACCATCCCGGCCGGATCTACAGTCAAGTTTATCAAGGGTCTCGTGAGCCAGTTCAGGGTCCCCAATCGCATCATCACCGACAACGGCTCGCAGTTCACTGGCAACCTCTTCAAGACAAACTGTGCTAACCTTGGAACGCAGATCTGCTACGCTTCGGTGGTGCACCCAGGAGCAACAGTCAAGCCGAACGTGCCAACACAGAGGTCCTGAGAGGCCTCAAGACCAGGACCTTGAAGAAGAAGCTCGAGGCCTGTGGCAGGGGCTATCACGATGAGCTCCAGTCTGTGCTATGGTCCATTCGCACCACCACCACCAAGCCAACGGGCGAGACCCCGTTCTTCCTCGTCTATGGAGCAGAAGCGGTTCTCCCACACGAGGTCAAACATCGCTCCGCGCGGGTCCTGGCATTTGATGAGACATAGCAGGACGCCATGCGGGGGATGGACCTTGTGCTGGGGGAGGAACGCCGCCGCGAAGCCACACTTCGAGCAGCAAGATACCAGCAAGCGCCGGGACACTCGAGGTTGGCGACCTCGTCCTAAGGCGGGTGCTCTCCAGGGAAGGGCTGCATAAGCTCTCACCCATGTGGGAGGGCCTGTTTAGGGTCGCCCACGTCTCCAGGCCTAGCGCCGTGCGCCTGGAGATGCAGGACAGGGTCCCCATCCAGAATGCCCGGAACATCCAGCACGCCGGAAGTTCTACCCATGAAGCAAGGCCCGGCGCCTGTGAAGCAAGGCCCAATGTCTGTGAAGGTCTCCACTCGTGACACTCTCACGTAATAATGAGTGGGGCTATACATGCCCCGGAGTCTCAGGAGTGCCGCCCTCGGGCCTCGGGGGCTCCCTCCCACGTCCTAGTGGCAGCACTTAGCTCCGCGCTGGTGAGAACTAGACTAGGTGCCGGACGCGGCTTTTCATTTGCTTTCTGTAGTTGGCTTGACCCTTTTTAATGGAATTTGCTTTCTGGTGTTTCTTGCCGGCTTGGCCGCATCTCCTTTGCCTCCGTTTCTTCCCTCGGTTCCTTGTTTTGACCCGTACTCTCCCTCGCATGCCTCGCGAGGGGACTGGACAGGCGCGCTCGTGAACGTTTTTTCCTATTCTTCGCGAGGCACCCTTGCTCGAGCTCGCAAGCTGGCGCACCTCTCTCAATCCATGCCCCTCGGGTACCGCGATGCGAAGCGCTGGGCCACAGCCGGCTGCGCCTGCAACCAGGGCTCAGAAGGATAAGAGTTTTCTAACAAATTTTTGCAGTTCCTAGACGCCTCCTAGGTCAAGGAGGTCTCGCCAGGTACTGGGAGATGCGCGCCTCATGAGGCAGAAACTACTTCAGACACGTCAAGCTAAGTTATATCCACACGCTTACACAAAACATGAATACTGCAACACGACATAGGAATGACAAACATAACATAGCGACTTGGCAACCACGGTTCGTTGCACGCCCTCGCAGGGCCTCATACACGTTTCTTTTTTAATGCAGGAAGAAAAGAAAGGATAAAACAAAAGCGGCGCGTGCCCCATAGCGGTTCATGAGGGTAGGCCTTGGCGCCGTCCCGGACTCAGCCGGACCCCTCCTCGCGCTTCATTGGGGCGCGGCAACGAGACGACCCGCTGCCGCCCTCGAAGCGGGCACGGCGGCGTGGTGGCTGGTCATAGCCGCCGCTGCTGGAGCTATCGCTGGAAGAAGAGTTGTTGTAGCTCGGTGAGCCGCGGCCGGCGCCGAGGACAGGCCCGCCTTCACCCTCGTCACGACCGCCACCAAGGCTGAGCACCTCGCCGCCGTTGTTCTCCTCAGGGCCGCACCCGACGCGGCGACCATCTTCCCCGAACACCCTCACGTAGAGGGTCGCGTTGCCATCGTACTTGAAGTGGAGGGTGCACCGCCTGCCCAGGCCGCGCGTGGGGGCAAACGTCTGCCAGCCGCGGGCCAAGGCTGCGTTGCCCGCGATGGAGACCTCGACCGCGACCCAGGAAGCCTTGCTGCTGCTGCCATCCACCTGTAGCCAGAGACCGCCTGGACCCGTGGCTGGCAGCTCGCCGGCGAAGAAGCGCGGGAGCTGAAGCCAGGTGCCGGCCGGGTTCTTCGACCACACGACGAACTCTGGCAGCACCTCCGCCGAGTGGAAGCACGGCCGGGGAGGCCGCGCGACCATGGCGCGCCTCCCTTCATCGACGAGGCTGCCATGACTTGGGTGACTACCACCGCGCGAAGAGGCGCTGCCACGGCCGCGAGGGGCCACGACGGGGGTCGCGATGTGCTTGCGGGGGCGGTCGCACCCCCTCCTGGGCGGCGGTGAGCCGGGCCCCTACTGGCGGGCCTTCCCCTTCTCTGCGGCCGAGAACCTCTTCACAGATGCCATGGGTGTCGCTGCTAGCAATGAAGCAAGGGAGAGGAAGTGAGCGGAGCAGGAAGAGATGAGCGACGGGGGCTCTGCCCCCTCCTCATTTATAGCGGGAGAAGGCCAACCGGCGACCCCCACGATCACAGGTAATGATGATTTTTCTCTGCATGCAGCAGGGACTCGTCAAGTCGGGCAGTTGCCGAGGCAGTGTGGGGAAGCGGAGACGCCCACGTCCCATCGATCGCCACGCGTCAACCCAGGTTGCAGGCTATTGGGGCCCGCGGCGCTCCGCACTTCCCCCTTGGCTTCGCCCCGAAGCCAAGTCCGAGCGCGCCTTGGGCCCGGGGGCAACTGTTGGCGTCCTGGGAACGGGGGTCCCCAGACTTGCCTGCCTGCGGCCCACGGCGGGGCTCCTCCAGCGGCCCTGTATGGCACATCTTCATCAGCTAACACTCAAGACCCTCGCGAGGGGCCAAGCCTCGCGAGGCGGACGACACGAGACCTCCTCGGGGGCAGCCTCGCCAAGCTGGCTCACGAGGGGCGGAGAGATCAAGGCGAGGGGCACCTCGCGAGGTCCCTGTGACGCAAGCCATGACGACCAAGGCCAGGCGGGCGCCAGCGCACAGTGTCCTCGTTTCCTCTTTGGTGCTAAAGGGGCAAGCGCAGGCGAGGAGTGTTTCCATATCGTTGCAAGAAGACCAAGACCAGCAGGACGGCAGGGTGGAGGTCACTGTGGAGCCCAAGACGGCGTCACCACCAGAGCCTTTGGCAGGCGAAGACCACCTTTAGTCAGGATAAATTGTACTAGTTGTCTCCCTTCAAATTTGGCCGTTGTTGGATCCCTTCCCGCCTTCATTTGGGAAGAGGACCAGGGCCTCTATAAATAGGACTAGCCACCACAACAGGAGGCAACTGATATTGAGCCATTCAGATCATCCTCATCCACACAAGCTCACCAAGCACGAGAGCACCTCTCCTCAGGAGGCTGTTCTTCCCTTGTAACTGTTCATCCTCAGCCCAAGAGGCAATCCACCACACCACACCGGAGTAGGGTATTACACCACGTCGGTGGCCCGAACCATTATAAACCTAGTGTCTCTTGTTCTGTGAGTTTGACGCGCTGAGCTTTGATCGCGGTGAGGGCGTGAGCTAGAGGGGGAGAGATCTTCGTGCGCACCCAAGTGTTCGAACCTCAAGGGTTTTGCCGAAACCCGAAATCCGACAACTACAAGGCCTTGCGCAGGAGTTACATTTACCTCTCGGGGCCCTTGGGTCTGAGCTTCAGCGCCTCACGACACCTGGCTTTGAGTCAATAACATGTGGACCCGATAGGTGGCTGGTCCACATGTAAAGCTCCTGTAGGCAGAGGGGCATTGGGGCCGAGAGGGGTGAGCCGCAGGTCGGGGGACGTGTGGTGTCATGGGTTCGAGCAGCGTCGTGGGAATCGTGTGTGGATGTGGTAGAAACTTGATGCTCACCGCATTTCAGTTGGCCCACATGTCATGGACACAAAGGCAGAGGGGCTATGCGGCCGAGAGGGGTGAGGCGCACGTCGGGGGACGTGGTGTCATGGGTTGGAGCAGCGTCGTGGGAATCGCGAGTGGCAGTGGATGAAACGTGATGGTCACCGTAGTTGAACTTCCATGGACAAGCTGTCATGTCTACGGACATATGCATTGCATACCGATCACTGGAAGGAGTAGTAGAGAAAGCTTGGCGGATAAATAGTTCCTTATAGTCAAGCGGACCCATGCTACTACTTGTTCCAAAGACATGCACACCATCAAAATAGTCCATCTATATCAATCTACATAGAGAGGGAATATTTTTTTATAAGAGAGGAAATAGTTCATCCATCCATAATGCCCTGCTGCTGGTGCAGCTTCTTCTTCTTCTTCTTCTTCTTCTTCTTCTTCTTCTTCTTCTTCTTCTTCTTCTTCTTCTTCTTCTTCTTCTTCTTCTTCTTCTTCTTCTTCTTCTTCTTCTTCTTCTTCTTCTTCTTCTTCTTCTTCTTCTTCTTCTTCTTCTTCTTCTTCTTCTTCTTCTTCTTCTTCTTCTTCTTCTTCTTCTTCTTCTTCTTCTTCTTCTTCTTCTTCTTCTTCTTCGTCGTCGTCTTCTTGTTCTTCTTCTTCTTCTTCTTGTTCTCATTTTCTGTGGGAGACGGCATCGCAACAAGCTCTCTGGACCTTGCAGCTATCTCAAAACTCACACGGGCATCGAGGGCAGCATATTTTCTCCGCTCGTACGTCAAGGGATAATTCTCCCATCCAGACGACCTTAATGCGAGCGTCTCGTCACCGTTCTGAAGATTTGTTCCGAGCACAAAATTTGCTACGTCGAATAGGGATGGTGTTGGTTTATCACAATCTTCTACAGGAATTTTTATTTTGGTTTGTAGGTCAGCGATGCTTTTCAAATCAAGGTTGTACGGCTCCAACTTCTGTTTGTCCCCTGCGATGGCTGCCCCACAGAAGTATATGTCCTCCCGAGACAAGAAATCGTGAAGCTCACCTGGCATGGAGGGCGCGTGTATGATGTGGTACACCAAAACATCATCTTCGAGGCACAGCTGAAGGACGGCGGTGCGTTGGATCTTCCTAGTGGCACGCTCCGTGTTCTCTGCGTCGAGACCGATGACATTCATCTCCACCTTTTGGAGGGAGTTGGATACATTGTGGATCCACTTCCGAACAACCCTTGGGTGGTCGGTGACTGTGGCAACTATGCTCAACGTGCCTTCGACGAGGACATGTTGGATGCTAAAAACCTGCATCTCGATCTCTTTCGCCATTTGGAACCGCTGGACCGGAGGGCTATGGTTTGGAGAATTAGGATTAGATGGCTAGTCTAACTGAAGAAGATGATTATTTATAGGGGCTTCGGAATTACTCCAGGAGGATGTGAAGAGGTTAAAACAATGTGAATGCAGTGTGGTTTGGATGCAAATGAAGATCAAGGAGTAGTGAAGAAGCCGAGGAAAATCGGTTCCCGATGGAGAAGTAAATGGGAGAAGTGGCCTGCAAGCAGTTGATTAGACGGCTAGGTAGACTAAACAAAAAGGCTACGCGGGTCGACGGAGGAGTGGCGCCTGTCCCTGTACGTGCCCATCCTTCCAGCGCTACATGTGCCACTGGCTAGTTGAGGTAACTCTTTCGAATCACCGCGGCGAGACATTTTATGATTCCTTTTTCTTTTTGCACCCCTCCTGACAGGTGGGACCTATGCAAACGGATAAAAAAATGTGTCGTAGCTGGTTCGGATGGATATTGGCGCGTGCGTGGGAGACACAACATTCTCTAGTTAAGGAATATGCGGTTATCCTCAAAAAAGAAAAGTCCTTCTTCGCGCTTCCGCATGCACGAGAATTTGGTTCTGCTCGCAATATGGATGATACCTGGAGGATGAAGTGAACCCAGAGGCATGCTAGCACGGGAGTACTGCTCATGTTCCTACTACTCCTACTAGTAGTAGTACAACTATGGTACACTTGATGGTCAAAATACTATTATTCATCCGGTCCTCACAGTGAAGTGATAAGACCCCGCGCCCGAGGTGACACCAGTCCAGGCGGCGTGTCCGGGTTACCAAAGTCAGCCTCACCTTGTGCACTGTGCAGTCACTGTATAGCATGCCTCGCCTCGTCTCCCTCTCCCCTAGCACCACTCCATCTCCATCTCCGTCTCACCCGGAGATCCTGAGGTCACTCTTCATTATCTCACTATGCCCCCGCGTACCCTCGCCTCGCTCGCCTCCCCCAGTACCACTATTCCCTCGCTAGCCGCTCCAGCACCGAAAGCCTTCTCCCTCATAAATCAAGCCCCCCCAAAACCCCACCTTCCAAACTCCACCATGGCCGAACGCGAACCGCGCATCATCCATATGAGCCGCAATTGGAGCAATCTCCCCAGTGACATCCTCGACCTCTGTTGTTCGTGTATGGATATGTTGAGCGCCCTGCGGCTGGCTGCATGCTTGAGGGGCATGCACACGGCCATCGTCGAAGCGAGGCCTAAGCTTTTCAAGACACCCTGCTTGCTGCTATCTGGTCTTGCGAGATTTGCTCACCATGATACGGAGGCGTACATGATGCCCCTCGACTTCAATCCGACCTCCATTAGCCAAAACTTCTTTGCAGGTATGTAGTGGGTCGCCGTACATCATTTCCCTCGACTTCGATCTGATCACCATCGCCCGAAACTTCTTGCAGGTATGTACTGGGTCGGCATGAACTCCCACTGGATGGCTGCCGTCAGAGAAGACGTGGAAAGGTTGGTGCTCGTGAACTTCCAGACCTCCCATGAGATTATCCTTCCTCCGTTGGATGATATAGAGTTTTACCTTTGCGGTCCAAGTCATCTAGATCACGTCGTCAGTTGGACGCACCTTGTTTTGCAGAAGATTGTAATCTGTGCCCACACGACATGCGGATTACGCAGACTTCAAGCTAATTGCGTTGTTCGACAAGGGACTCGCCTATCTTTCCGCTGGTGCCTTCTTTAGCTAGAGACAGATCAGCTCGCAGTGGATCGTTGTCAAAGCTGATACACACTTCTGTGATGCTATTGAATACAGTGGCATCATCTACGCGATCGACAAAGCAGATGGCACCACGTATTGCTGGGACGGCGCATGTAAGTTGTTTCCATCTGATGTTAATGATGACGCCATGACACTGTTTGAACTTTTTGTGATGATTGACATATCCCTGTTTGAGCAGAATATGAGTAGAACTATGGCAATGTATTAGAGACGCCGTGAATCAGCTATATTTGGAATGACTTAATTCATGCGATTATGACCATGTCATTACAACCAATTTGTACCCCTGAATAATCAAACAGTTAGGAAGATATTGATATTCTCCTTATTTTATAGTAATCTATATACTACTAAAATATGAGTGTGTATCAATGTCCATGTTAGTTTCCTCTTTTTCATGATGTAGAAACATGCATCACACTGTTGATTTCATCTAACCATACATTAGGGAAGTAAATGTGCATATGGAGAACTCTATATTTTGAAGTAGCGAAATCCTGTAATGCTTACCATGTGTACATACCTATGTTCGCCCTTCAGCAATCAATAGCTAGAATAATATGCTCACAAAAAATTTGCCCACAGAACATGAGTATATAACAATGCATGGTCTGTTAGTTTCCTTGAAGAATTTGTTTGCGAGGATAGAACATGATTACATAACATGCATGACATGGTAGTTTCCTGTGAAGAATCGATTGTGAGATAACATGAGTATAACCATGCATGGCACTTCTATATTTTTGAACCCAATATACATTTCCCTGTATTTTCCTCCCAGTTCCAACAGGGACATATCAATGTTGTTTCTTGCATTATCCTACTCATACTCTAAACAATGATGTTCTTACATTAACAATGCCTGTCCTTTTTGATATGGTGCAGTGTCCCTACAGTTACTGCCCTTTGTAATCACACCACCTTTGCCAAAAACAGGGAAGCACAACTGGTTCCTCGCTCGATCAGAGGACGGCAAAACATTGATGATCATTCGGACACATGAGCCGGAAAAGTTATATTGCAAAAACCCCATTGTATGCAAGCACCGTGAGATACGTGAGTATCCGGACAATGGCTATTATGTCTATGAGCGGGATACCAGCTTGTTGGGGCCTGCAGGATTTTTGAGTTGGAGGCGGGTAAACAACCTTGGTTCATACTCTCTGTTTCTTGGACTCAATTATCCCATTAACCAGGAGATCACCATTGGCAAGGACCTTGATGGAAGAGAGGCTCTGTTTGCTATGGAAAATTGTGTCTACACGGCGAGCCCTAGGAGTTCGAGAGCAAACTCCCCTGATTGTCAACGATACAGCCTGCAGCCAAAAGAAGGTGAGAATGACAAAGGCATCTGGATTAACTTTGATCCTTGGATGTGTCGAGTCCGACAGGCAGTGATGTGGTTCAAGCCTTCAGGTTGATAGGTAATTGGGCTGTTGCGGCGAAAGGGTGGAGTACTTGTGTCTCCGGATCACTAGTGGCTGAACCGGTGCTGCAAATTATGATGGTGTTGGATCATCCCTCTTCGAATGACTTGTTGTCTTTGTTGCTTGTTCTGGATGGGTAGTTCTCTCTTTTGTTATGCATATTCCTTGTCATTTGGTCATCCTCGTCTATGTCACTCTTACTATGTAATAGTTTCCTCTATTTAGAATGTCATTCTCGTCTGGATCACGAGAGTCTGAGTGCTTCAGATGGGTGTGTTTTGGTGGTGTAGCAAGACTTCTTATGAACTATCATGTCCTGCTGTTTATCTCAGTAGTAGTCACTAGTAAGTGTTTGAATGTTGTATATATCGTTCTTTCGAACTGTTTATTGTCTCGAACTGCTGGTGGGCCAAATGAGGGCATCACCATTCTCTAGTATTCAGAGTATATCTCCTTTTTTCAAGTTATAATTTGAGCTCAGTGTCTTTTCGATGATGTACACTTGTTTGGGCCAGTGAGGTGTCATTGAATATGGGCCGAGTAGTAACGCAATGCCAAAAGAAGGTGTTCGTGCATGTCGAAGAAGTGGTCAATCCATCAATCGAAATCCTGCCGCCGTCGCTGGTGCCCAGGTCCGTCGACGTCCATTACATGATTCAACGTCAGACTTTCCCCGTGTTGCTCGGAACAATGGATGGCACAGGGCTTACTCAATCGTGCGGTGGAGGCCACTGCTTCTTTCGGATAAGAGGCAGGGCTGGGTGCCTGGATGTGCTCTAATTTGAGGTAACAACTGAATCTTGTCAGATGACATGTTCTATTTTTTTACCTGAACTTTTTTTAGAAAGGGTTGTACGTCAACTTAATGTTCTAGCAGAACTTATATATTGTGTTGTTTGTCTATTTTCTTTGCACAACATTCAAGATATTTCCCCATCATTGGTAAAGATGATGAACCGTTATGTACGATTTCATTGGTTTCAACATAGCCTACCTGTAGCGATCCACTGCTTCCACCCTGATTGTGCCGCCTGCGTGAAATTTTTGTATGCAAGTTCAGTGTACTATGATGTTCTATATGATTGTGTCAACTATATAAGTTCTTATTGAGCATCATCAATGCATATGGCTGAAAGATGTATTTACGAGCATCGAACGATGGGTCTCTCTCTCTCTCTCTCTCTCTCTCTCTCTCACACACACACACACATGCACAAGTGGGACCCGTTGAATTATTTCTTCGCTCGTGACAGCTTTCAATTAGGTGTGACACCCCAAAACTTTGGCCTTGTTTTTATTTATTAAAATGTTGCCAAGAAGTAAAACTTTTCCAATTGTCAAGTTTTACCTTTTGTGGTTTTGGGTTTATGCCTCTTGTGGGAAAAACCTTCAAAGTATAATTTTGGCTTGTGTGCCCTCCTTATAAAATCAATCCTTTATCAGTGGATTTATTTGCATAATTATTTTTCATAAGTTTTAATTCTTTTAAAATGATCTTTCATAAATTTGGAGCTCCTTTTTGCACTGCAACCATTTGATAAATGCTTCTAAAAATTCCACCAAAATTTGGGGATGTCATGTGATGGTTCCACATCACTTTTGTGCAAGAATACCTTCTGGCCATTGGAGATTTTGAGCTCTACACCAACTTTTACAATCTGGTCCAGTAAGCACTTTTGCACTACAACCCATTTAAATATTCTTCTAAAAAATTCTTCCAAGTGTTTGGAGATGTCAGTGGATGCATACCATTCATCTTCAAGCAAAAACCCAGGGATGTTCTTTGGAAAATTTGAGTGGATCAGCCTCTTTTGCATTCTGGTCCAATTTGATGATTTGTACTGCAACCTTATTTTTCCTTGCTCTAGTAACCCTGAGCTTTCTCCTACTTGTAGCACTCCCTACCAAACTCTTAAGTCCAGGAGATTGGGCTCATTGGAGGCTTTGAAGTGCATGCTTTAAACCCTTTTTCTTTCTGTCCAAAACTGGAGTTTTGCAAAGCTTGCACTATCAACTTTCTGTTTTTGCCAAACTAACCTTACCACCATCTCCTGCATCTAAAGAGACCCTGATCTGGAGATTTTGGCCACTCCAAGAGTTGCCTAAGTGCTGTGGACATTATGTCGAACACCTGGTGCGCACAGTCACTTTTGGCAAGCTCTCTGGTTTTGCATTGTGGACTTGGACCCCTGACCTATCCACCTTGTCCACTGAGTGTCTTGCTACCCCTACTTCCATCCTGTGCAGTGCCAGCTCCACCCTCGAGCTCTAGAGCGCGCTGGCATTTCGTCGAGCAGGTGCCGTGCGTGCTCTGGGCGCGCCCAGAGCGCACGTTTTGCACGCGCGCGCACTACGCCGACACGCCGCACTGCCGCACTCGACGTGACCCGACCCTGGCCCCCTCTGCATCGCTGAACCGCGCACTAGCCGCCCCCTGCTCCATGATATCTCTGGCGCCCTGCTGCGCTGCTGGCCGCGCCCTTGGCGGCATGCCGGCGTCGGCAGCGGATTCCGCCATGGACGGCGCCGCCCAAACCACCGGCGCGCGCCAGCTGCCTCAGAGCACAGGCCGTGCTTATCCTCCCACTCGTCGGGACGCGTTCGTCGCCGCCGCGATGCCCTGCAACTACAGCAACGGCTGTCGCCGGCGATCCTATCTTCTACCGCCACGGTCCGACCTCGAGCACCTATATAAAGGAACCCCAAGCCCCTCCGAGCATTCAGGCGACATCGGACACTCCCCGTAGAGCTCCCCTAGCTGCAGATTAACCGGAGAGGACCGTCCTCCTCAACTCCGGCCAGTTCGGCCGCCGCTAGGCTCCGGTGCGATTCGTCGCAACCGGCCACCCTCTCGCCCAACCAGCACCACCAGTCGCTCCCTCTGGTCCTTGCGGAGCTGCCCAGCTACCCAAACTCGATCGGAGATCACCGGAGCACTTATAGCACTTCACCACCGTAGCTTTTCCCCGCCGCGGAGCTCGTCGCCGGCGACTCCTTCCACCTCCGCCGACCCAACAACCACCCAGAGGATCGCCTCGGTCTAGCCAACCCATCCCTGCCCGCAGATGCCCTCGAGGAGCCGCCGTTCGTCGCCGGCGACCGCCGGAGCCTCGCCACCGTTCGGGCACAGAGAAAGGAGGGAGAGGGAGACCAGTCAAACCTGACTAGTGGGCCCTCTGGACCCACTGTCAGCGACTCGCACGTCCGCCCTCTCTCTGTTTAAGTGAAGGCGCAAAACCCCGCGTATGTTTCTCTGCTGCGAAAGCGTATTTCCCTCGAAGCGTTTTCCCTTTTTCTGGTTTTATTTAAAAACAGAGTTGACCAAACTTTGACTGGCTATAGCTTTTAAAATAAAACTCCAAATGAGTTGATTCTTTTTCCTACCTCTCTCAAATTTTATCTAGTTTATTTTAAGATTTATTTCAAAAATATTTGAGACAACTTTTGGTACTGTGTTTGAAATATTTGTATTTGTGTATTTTGCAAAATAGGATTTTTGGAGGAAAAGGAAAGCTTCCAATAAGTGCATCCTTTGCATACTCTTGAAGGCAAGCATTTCTGAACTCTGGCATAATATTTTGTTGAGGTGTTTTGATGCGATCACAACACCTTGTGACTTGGAGTGTGTGATAGTTTATGTATCGGTATAGCCTCGTGCATGAGTGCACTTTGGAGTTGTTTTGTGGTCAGCAAGGATACACTAGTGATTTGGGTCATCCTCGTGAGCTTCTCTTGCACACCGGTAGGAAGCCGGGAAAGTCGTGGTCTTGGGTAGACACGAGCTTGTCCCTAATCCCTCGTTGAGACGAGTATGCCCGGCATAGCATGGTGAGGCTCAAGGAGTGGTGATTTATTTCACTAGTGGTAATATTGTTGGTGGATTCCTGGACCACCGGAGTCGGTTGTAGACCGAGTCTTGATCAATAGCTTCCTTCTTTGTCGGTGCCACCACGTGTCCCTGCAGGGGACAGGGTATGGTTCAGTAGGTTGTCAACCCCTTTCCAAAGCACACACCGTACAGAGAGGCCGTGATGAGGGTCCCATGGCCATGGATTAAAGCCAGTCATCCGGTCCGGGGGCATGGGTGTTTCGGTTGTAGCCGAAGGGGATAGCTTCCCCAGTTTGCGCGCGGTATAAATTTTGTGATCCCATGCTACGTCGAGGTTGTAGCCTCCCCACTTAGAGTTTTGCTTGGCAGGTGTCGTGGGTGATTCCAGACACTGGTGAGTTAAGCTGGTGTGTGCAGGTCAGGCGTGTTTTCAATCAAAAGACCGTAGACGGAATTAGTCCCGAGGGACTGAGTAATCCCGTTACTCGTGGAAAAATGGTACTCCCTCTGCAGAGGATATATCCTGTTGGATCGTCATGTCCTTGAGCAAAGACCACAGTCTGAGTTGAGTCTGGTAACGGTATTCGGATGGAGAACGATTTTACTAGAACTCTGTAGCGGTATTCGGATGGAGATACGACTTGACTAAATTATCGGTTTTCGGATGGAGAAATGACTGTACTAATTATTGTTTATGATTATGGTACCTATGGATTATGATCTTTATTATTTTGGACTAACCATTTTACGTATATTATCGAGTATCCCTGGGATGGTCCTACCTCCTGGATATTCGCAGTGATTATTTTCTTATAAGTCCCTTCTGTGGTGTCGCTTAGACGCCCGGCTGCGGCATGCTTGTTGTTCTTTTATCTTTTATAAGCCCTTTATGTGGTGTCGCCCCGACGCCCGACTGCGGCATTATTATTTCTGCATTTTCCGCTCGAGGAGTCATTCAGACACTCGTTTGGCACCTGCATTATTTTTCTGCATTTTCCGCTCGAGGAGTCATTCGGACACTCGTTTGGCACCTGTATTATTTTTCCGCATTTTCCGCTCGAGGAGTCATTCAGACCCTCGTTTAGCACCTGCATTATTTTTCCGCATTTTCCCACTCGAGGAGTCTTTCAGACACTCGTTTGGCACCCCAGTATTTTACTTTGAATTATTTTAACCACATGTGTGCATCATGGTTTTCATACCTTTTCGTGACAGACGTGTGATCACATAATAATCCAGAGCATGTTTTTGATTTATTATACCCATGTTCTTAATGTTTGCGAGTACATTCAAACGTACTCACTGGCTTGTCCCTGGCTATTGTCTTGGCCAGATTCCTTGCTCGGAGTTAAGCATCGCGGTGACCACCTCGGAACCTATGCGTTGACGTGTGCAGCCTCGCGAAGATAGGAGTTATCCTGGTCAGCTGTTCTTGTGGGAAATGGAGCCCCATAGACGCAGATGTACCCAATCGCTTCCGCCCTCAACCATTAGAAACCAAATGTTGTACTCCTAGGCCTGAATGGCCTTGTACTACATATTTTTGTACTTGCTTGGTTTTTCCTTGTATCAAGTTGGTGCCTCATCAGCTAACAGTAATCCTGGGGCTGGTGAGCTCACAGGCCGTATTTCTGGGAATTTATATCCTGAAAATCCGGTCGTGACATTAGGTTCCACTGTACTCTAACTTTTTTCTTAAGTTATTAATTGAGCTCAGTGACTTCAAAAAGTTGTATAGAAGCCTTGTTTGGGCCTTTCCGGTGTCGCTGAATGTGGGCTGAGTAGCCATGTAAGATTGTACTGTACAACACATGCCTTTTTTTCAACATCAGCAATGCAACTAGGCCGATAGTTGTACACAATCCAGGTCAACTTGTTATTCTCCGCCCCGCTGGGCTGCAAATCTTTCCTAGGAGGGATGCATTAGGCTTAACAAGAAAATGGGCTTTAAGAAATAATAAATGTGATGTAATTATAAAAACTGGGCAGTAACTATAAAAAAGGCACCAAACACATAATTAGTTTATAAAATATTACTTCTGGATTTTGAAAACTTTAATTTCATTAATTGTTGCGCGCGCAATGTTTCGTTGGATTTTTACGTAATACAAATTTATATTTAAATTGTATTTAATCTGACTAGAAATTTCGGGACAAAAATATTTCGGATCCTATCAAAATGTGGGAAATTTTATTGAATTCTGTTTTGAGCGGTTGGTTGAAATTATTAATCGTTGTCCTAGCTAGAAAATGGGTTGTACTTTTAACAAACTGTAAATGGGTTGTAGTAAATTCCATTAGAATTCAAAGATGGGTTGTGCATTCTTACAAATCACAAATGGGCTATAAGTTCTCTGCCACACACTTGTGGGCCTACTAAGTTGACGTGTATGCAAGGCAATGTCAACTTATAGTCAACACACGGTTCTAGCAACAGTGTCCATTGGATGTCCATCTAACGGATGTCGTGCTTCTTCTTCAATCTCGGATATTCTAGCTTCAGCCGCCCAAAAATGGATTCCTCTCCCTGACATCTGGGGCGCACCGTTTCAGAGGCTGACCTGTGGGCCTACTAAGTTGACGCGTACCAAGGGCTTTGTCAACTTAGTCAATATAAACGATTCTAGCTGCAGTGACCGTACGATGTCCATCCAATGACCGTTGTGATTCTTCAACCTCTGGTCTTCTTGCTCCAGCCGCCCAAAGCAGCGCCTGTCATGCCGCCTGCTCCTGCCTCCCGTGGCCGGCTGTGCTGCCGCGGAGGCCTCACCTCCCCCTACCACTCCCACTGCTGGCCAGGCCCTGCGGCGATGGCATCCTCACACCGCAGCCGATCCAGTGAACCCTTGGACTCCTCTCCGCATGGGCATCCGCTGCCGTGTCTTCCCCGGCTCCGCGTCGTCCCCTTCCTAGGCCTCGCCGTCGTCCACCGCCTTGGTACTCTCGGCGCGGTGTGGTCGATGTGGCCAACGACCGACTTCCATCGGAAGAGTACTATACGTGGAGAGTCTGATAGCTGGGTCCACGGTCGCAACAAGGAAGTGCCTCCTTATTACGCGAATTTTTTTTATTCCTCCACCTGACAGCTCGGACCCACCGGACGGGCCACCGTATTTCATGAAAAATTTTACCCCCTGACTGCTGGGACCCACCAGCTACATCTTCGCACGGAAGGAAGTGCGTCCATATTACGGGCAAAAAAATGATTCACCCCCTAACTGCTGGGACCCACCAGCTACATCTTCGCACGCAAGGAAGTGCGTGCATATTATGGGCAAAAAAATGATTCGCCCCCTGACTGCTGGGACCCACCAGCTACATCTTCGCACGCAAGGAAGTGCCTGACAGTCAGGACCCACCCGGTCAAAGCGTACGTAGCGTTCTCATTCTGGTCGCGAACGTGTACGTACATATTGGTCGATCGGTCTGTCTAC
Organism: Triticum aestivum; assembly: GCF_018294505.1. Lineage (NCBI taxonomy): Eukaryota > Viridiplantae > Streptophyta > Magnoliopsida > Poales > Poaceae > Triticum > Triticum aestivum. The sequence goes on from NC_057805.1 coordinate 202,205,838, forward strand.
AGGCTGCAGCGATGAACCGTGGCCGTGTAAGGAAGGGCACGTGTGGTATTAGAGGCGCGCACATAGCATGTACACGTACGTACAGTGGCCAGGGTGCAAGAAAGTAAATACAGCAACCTATGTACATGCGGGCGGGGTCTCGAACGCCTACTCGCGCATACGTACGGGCAGGGCTCGTGTACATGGCTGTGGCTGGGTCAGAACGGAGAAACTGCGTCGTCATCCTGTTCATGGGAAGGCAACGGAATGTGTCGTGTTCATCGGGAGGAAACGGAACGTGTGTTGTTCATCGGGAGCCAACCGGCTTGGACGGAACAGGCGATGGAAACGAGGCCTGGCATACCGCAGAACGGAGGAAACGGCCTTGTGTTCGACTGGCCACGATGGAAACGGGATCATGTTCATCGGGAGGGGTCTGGCGTACCGCAAAACAGAGGAAACAGACCTCCTACTGTCGAAACGGGGTCCTGTTGATCGGGAGGGGTGTGGCGTGGTGCAAACGGAGGAAACAGACTTGTGTTGGAGCGCTATGGTCGAAACGGAGGTCCTGTTCATCTGGAGGGTTGTGGCGTACCGCAAAACGGGACTCCACGAGATACTGTTCATCTCCACCGTCGACCTCCTCCAGCTTCCACGGGCTACTCTTCATCCACCGTCGACCTCCTCCAGCCTCCACCTGCGACTGTTCATCCATGGGCTCCTGTTCATCCAGCCTCCACCGCGCACTCCTCCACCGGCTACTGTTCAACCAGCCCTCTCCACGGGGGTCCTGTTCAACCACCCCTCCACGGGCTACTGTTCATCCAGCCCTCCACCGGCTACTGTTCAACCAGCCCTCCACCGGCTACTATTCAACCAGCCCTCCACGGGGTCCTGTTCATCCGCTGGCTCGATCGATCGGGGTACTGTTCATCCAGCGGCAACGGCCGCTACTACCACGGGTTCCTATTCATCCAACCCCCACCAGGAACTGTTCATCCAAACCCCCCAACAACGCTCACTGTTCATCCAGAGGCAGCATCGATCAGCTTCAGTTAGCAGCAATAGCGAAGGAATCGCTCGATCGGGTTCAGTTAACAGCCATCGATCGATCGCTCGGGTTCAGTAACGCGTAGCCTGCAGTGCAGTCGCTCGGGTTCAGTTAGAGCCCAACGCCTCGCTCGGGTTCAGTTAGAGCGCAATGCCTCGCACACACGCGCGTACATATGAGATAAACACGCATCGCTCGGCCTCCGACAAGCCACTGTAACTGGGAACTCCCCGATATTTTCCTCGCACTCACTTCTACCACAGTTTTTTCCGTCATGGACGGCCCAAAGAATGTCATGCAGCTGCGTCTCCGGCCCGCCCAGGACGAGAAGCCCATTTTATGTCATGATTTTTTGTCATAGAAGTAGGACCCTACCACATCTATGATGATACCGGGTTTTGTCACAATTATTGTCATAGAAGTGTCATAAGTATGACAGAAAAAAATTTCGTTCGGCCCAAAATGTCACGGATGTGTCTTGTTTTTTGTAGTGTCTACTCCTCTTGAAGTAATTCATGTACCAAATGCTACTACTTCTGGTCCAGTTGTTGGTCAGATACGTCTACCTTGTCGAGCAAACACTGACATGACCAGTACCTCAGAGGGCTCAGAAGCGGGCTCGAACACTGACTGATAGAGAACTTATTGTTTCCCTTCATCAAAAGCATGATAAGCATCATGATTGGCTGAAGAGCCAGATGCAGAGCTTTCTTGTTGATGTCAATCGCATCTGCAACCTCTCCACCAAGAATGCATTTGTTGCTCATGAAGCCAATAGGCATGCTTGGAAGAGCCTCGCACTGCTATGCGCTGAAGATGATTTCATTGTCGATGGCTTCACTGAGAACTTCAAGTATGGCTCCAAGCCCCCAGAATCTGCTACACCTTCCATTGAAGACTCCAACTACTCATCCTCTGCACCAAATATTGTTGCTCATGTGATTGATGACGAGGAGGAGGACACTTCACTAGCTATGGCTTCACTGCATCACGATGCTCCATCAGGCCCCTCTGCACCGCCCAACACCAACATCGACTTGGCTGCCACAACATCTTCTACACCGCCTTCCGGGAACATTTAGACACCCTATGTCTTCATTCCTTTTTGGTCATTCGATGACAAAAGGGGGAGAAGCACATGGGTTGATAGTCTTCAAACGGGATTTTGGTCGAGTGCTATATTTTGTTAAGTTTGCAATTCTCGTTCTTGAACAATTTGTCTTTGGGTTGTAAACTTAATTCATGATGGACATTTCCTACATTTGTTGTTGTTTTTGTTGTGTTATTTAACTCCTATCTTATGCACATGAAGCCATTCTGCAGACACCCATTTATCATTGTGCATGTTAGTATTATCAAAAAATTTATGTATGCACTCTGGTTTGACTTCATGAACAAAGGGAGATCTCCACAAAGCAAAAGCTTCCATGTGCATTTGCATCCAAAGGCAAATTACTTATATGCACATCTTTAGGGGAAGCCCTACAAATTCATTTAGCTAATGACCACGTTCTTTAACTTTAACATATTTTATCCCCGTTGAAAACTTCAACCAGTTTGTCATCAATCGCCAAAAAGGGGGAGATTGTAAGTGCATCTAGTGCCACCCCTAGTTGGTTTTAGAGTATTGATGACAAACTTGGTTGAGGGACTAATGTGTTTGTGAGATTCATAGGAGAACATAGGTAGAAGTCCCTATTGATTCGGTTTACCCATCGAAGATGACCCCCAAAAATTTATGAAGACATTGGTGGTTCGCAAAGACATTTGCGTCGAAGATAATGACGCGTGAAGACATTATCTTGAAGACAATGGAGTGTGAAGACATAGTTTCTTTCCTAGTTTCACTTTCTTCTTTCTCAAGTCATAGGAACCACCGAACTGTTAAGTGGGGTCCAGGTGAACAAAGTCAGAAAACTGACGTGATGCTCAACCCAAATCCTATGTCTTCAAGTGAAGACAATGAGAGAAAATCTTATCCTAAGTTGGATGAGTCAGCTTTGCTTGTAGCCCAAGTTAAGTTGTCGCGTGTGTTTGAAATACGACCATTGGACATGTGTCAGTTGTCCATTGACCCAGGATCATTTCGGACAAATCATGTTGGGTTGCCCCTGGCTATAAATAGCTACCCCCCTCCACCATAAATTGGTGGCTGCTCAGAGTTAGTGCACGGCTTTTGTCGTCTCAGAGCAACCCACCTCCAAAGCCTTTGAGAGAGAATCCTTGCGAGGAAAAACCCAAAACACAAGAGCCCAAAGAGCGTTTGGCATCACTGAAGTCTTTCTGTTCCGCGTGATCCAAACACTTATTACACTTGAAGATTGTGATTTTCTGGTCAGTTAGGCATCGCGTTCTGAGCATCCAAGAGTCATTGTGGATCGCCGGTGAACGAGGCCTGTGAAGGTTTGGAAGTCTACCTTGGAGACTGACCTGAGTGATTGCGCGAGGACTAAGTGACATTAGCTCAAGGGGAATAAGGTGAAGACCTGGTCTTCTCAGTTCATTCTCAGCCTCCCTAACCAGACGTACAGTTGTCACAACAACTGGAAGTGGTCTACCAAATCCTTGTCTTTGATGACCCACAAGTATAGGGGGTCTATCGTAGTCCTTTCGATAAGTAAGAGTGTCGAACCAAACGAGGAGTAGAAGGAAATGACAAGCGGTTTTCAGAAAGGTATTCTCTGCAAGCACTGAAATTATCGGTAGCAGATAGTTGTGCGATAAGGTAATTCATAACGGGTAATAAGTAACAAAAGTAAATAAGGTGCAGCAAGGTGGCCCAATCCTTTTTGTAGCAAAGGACAATCCTAGACGAACTCTTATATAAAGCAAAGCGCTCCCGAGGACACATGGGAATTGTTGTCAAGTTAGTTTTCATCATTCTGATATGATTCACGTTTGTTACTTTGATAATTTGATATGTGGGTGGACCGGTGCTTGGGTGCTGCCCTTCCTTGGACAAGCCTCCCACTTATGATTAACCCCTCTCGCAATCATCCGCAACTACGAAAGAAGAATTAAGATAAATCTAACCATAGCATGAAACGTATGGATCCAAATCAGCCCGTTACGAAGCAACGCATAAACTAGGGTTTAAGCTTCTGTCACTCTAGCAACCCATCATCTACTTATTACTTCCCAATGCCTCCCCCTAGGCCCAAATCATGGTGAAGTGTCATGTAGTCGACGTTCACATAACACCACTAGAGGAAATACAACATTCATCTCATCAAAATATCGAACGAATACCAAATTCACATGATTACTTATAACAAGACTTCTCACATGTCCTCAGGAACAAACGTAACAACCCACAAAGCATATTCATGTTCATAATCAAAGGAGTATTAATTATCATTAAGGGTCTGAACATATGATCTTCCACCAATTAAACCAGATAGCATCAACTACAAGGAGTAATCAACACTACTAGCAACCCACAAGTACCAATATGAGGTTTTGAGACAAAGATTGGATACAAGAAATGAACTAGGGTTTGAGAGGAGATGGTACTGGTGAAGATGTTGATGGAGATTGACCCCCTCTCGATGAGAGTATCATTGGTGATCGATGGCTTCGATTTCCCCCTCCTAGAGGGATGTTTCCCTGGTAGAATAGCTCCGCCGGAGCCCTATATTGGTTCTGCCCAGGTTCCACCTCGAGACGGCGGCGCTTCGTCCCGAAAGCTGCCTTCTGATTTTTTCCAGGTCAAAACACACTATATAGCAGAATATGGGCGTCGGGGGCCTGCTAGGGGGGCCACTAGACCGAAGAGCACGCCCTCCACCCTTGTGTATAGCAGGTGGCCCCCCTCTAGTGCTTTCTTCGCCCAATATTTTTCATATATTCCAAAAAAAATCTTCGTGAAGTTTCAGGACTTTTGGATTTGTGCAGAATAGGTCTATAATATTTGCTCCTTTTCCAGTCCAGAATTCCAGCTGCCGGCATTCTCCCTCTTCATGTAAACGTTATAAAATAAGAGAGAAAAGACATAAGTATTGTGATATAACGTGTAATAACAGCCCATATTGCAATAAATATCAATATGAAAGCATGATGCAAAATGGATGTATCAACTCCCCCAAGCTTAGAACTCGCTTGTCCTCAAGCAAAAGCGGAAATCGAAAAATAAGTCCACATGTTTAGAGATAGGGGTGTCGATAAAAATAAAATACGGACATGAGGGCATCATGATCATCTTTATAACAGCAACATATATTGTCATATAATTTCTTATGCTAAAGTAACAATTCATTCACAAGGTAAAGTATGAATCAGAAACTTCATTTAAAACTAATAAACTATGATCTCAGTCATTGAAGCAATTGCAACTTATCATAACATCGGAAAGAGTCAATTCAAGAGCTTTTCAGAAAGTCCAGATACTCAACTATCATTTAGTCTTTCACAATTGCTATCACTCACGCAATACTTATGGTTTCAAAGTTTCAATCGGACACAGAGAAAGGTAGGGGCTTATAATTTCGCCTCCCAACCTTTTACCCTCAAGGGTAATGTCAACAATAATACTTTATGATAACCTACATCCGAGTGGATATATATATATATATATATATATATATATATATATATATATATATATATATATATATATATATATATCCGGATCTCTCCACACTACTGCAGGATGCTGCTAACGCGACACCAAGATCAGAGACCCTTCGACGAAACTGTGTGCGAAGCCATAATCGCAAACGCTGGTGTAAAAAACCATCAATAAAGGTGCAAAACGTTTGCAATGACGGATGCATCAAACACGGTTCAGATTTTAGTTGCGTGTGCGAAGCAGGGCATACAGTTGATCCAGACGAACTGTTTGCGATTAGACAGAACAACATAAACGGGCACCCATATTAATGCGTGTGCGATATACGGCATACGGTTCGCTCCGATGAACTGTTTGCTATTAGGGAAAGCAACAGAAACAATAAGCCAGATCTTGGCGTTTGTGATATACGGCATACGGTTCAGTCGAATGAACTGTTTTCGATTAGGGAAGAGAACATAAACGGTTCAACTTAACAAGATGTGTCTGATACGCGGCAAAAAGGCCCAGAGGTTAATTCGAGAACAAGTACACATAGGTGTATCCTGCCCCCAAACACTGGTAGCACAACTTATAAATTAACGGATGGAGTACTAGTTACAGTGATGCATATAATTAAGCAAAGGGATTGCACATGTCTGTATTGACTAGAACGAGAATGCAATAGCATAATAAGAATTAAGGCCACGATGATGCAATTGCAGTGGTGGTTATAGGAGGCAAGAAGAAAGATGCATCCATCAACGCACGACCTCCTCCACCTCAACTCAGTGCGCCGGGCCACCGTTCGGTGGCTTTTGTGGCGAGGTCAAGGTGCTTCTCAGCTAAGGCATCCAAGGCTTCCAGCCGGTTGAAGAAGGCCAACGTCGTAGCGTCCTCACTGGCCTTGTAGATACCTATGTACACGATTCGCTCATACACATGGATGTGTAGGTCTATGGTTTCTTGCAGGGCGAGGCGCCTCGCGGCGAGCGCGACCTCTAGGTGGACATTCTTCATGGTGTCGGCGGGCAGTCGCAAGGACACCAGTGCTTGAAAGAGGTTCCGACCATGGAGGCCGATTAGGGTGGCAGGCAATGAGGAGCCCGGGCGCGCAGGCTGGAGGAGTACGGCGATGTCGTCCGCAAGTTCTTGACGACGGTGAACCTGTTGGTGGTGCGAACGATCATCTGGTCGTACTGGGTGTCGTAGCTGGCGTCAACGGCGGCCATCTACCAGCCGGTCGCCAACACCATGTGGAGACGATCCACGGTGCCATGCCACAGGCTGGCGTCATGGACCATCTGGCACAGCCGCTGGCCGCTCACGCGCATCGCCGCTATTGGTCTGGAGTGAGCATTTTTGCGCTTATTAGTGTAGGTGCTTAGGCAAATGCTTAGGTGCGTATGATGTGGTAGATGCATTGGAATGGAGGGGCGCCTTTATATGAGTGCAAATTGCGTTGCATTCACATCGTGCTGCCTCTTTTCCCGGTCCTCCTCCCATTACTTCCCTCATGCATTCACACGAAGCTAATTGACGGAGGATGCATCATTGGCCATTCAACATTTCGGGAACCACTACCCTCTCCCTCGTCTGCATTAAAGCCGTATCGGGAACTGCGCCGCCCGCTGTCAAATCGAATAGTACTGCGCCGCCCGCTGCACGCTCGGCTGAACACGCCTCCTCGCCTCCATCTATGCTTAATTACTGAATTTTAGTTGCAAATATTAGAAGTTGCTAGTGATTTTTAGCTTCATATTTTGACAAATCGCAGTGTTACAAGGTTGGCAAATGGCAATGTTATTAGATCAACAAATGTCAATCTTTCTAGTTTGACAAATGGCAACATACCCAATATGACAGATGCAAATCGCACCAAATTGTTTGTAAGTGGTTCACATGGGTCATCCCAAAGAACCGTTTGTGTTCAAGAGATGCACAAATCCTGCTCTCACATTGCATACGGGTGTTCTATCTAAAACGTTGGCAGTCAAGAGCCATTAAAACCTATAGCCGTTAAAACCAAGACACATGGCGTCACGTGAATGGTTAACATAACACATACGGTTTGAATTATACAAACGTTTGAGATATTAAAGTGGCAGCTATTTTTTCAAAATGCCTTTGTTGGCTGTTATTCGAGTGTGCCTTCTCTCAAAATGGACACGAAAAATACCACAGCATGTCGGGTGCCATTCCATGATAGCATGCCAAGTTTCATTAATTTCAGGCGAGTTTTGGATTTACTAGAATTTAAAAATAAAGTATCTCAACGTTTTGCTCGCAATCAACGGTGCCCTTGTGTTTGAAATTCATTCCCATTTCTTGCATGGGACCTAAGCATGCACCCAAGGACACAGATTTGATTTTCAACCAATTTATATGCACTGGAGCATGTGCATGTAGTTCAAATTTGAATTATGCACATAAATGCATTGGAAACTCAGTTGATGCATAAAAATGTCCAAACGAACCCCAAAAAATCACAAAATTGACACAACACTCCTGTTGTTCTATGTTGACATGAGAAAAAAATTTGAAAGCAATAAGAGGCAATGGATATCGTTTCGTCCCCAAAGGTGGGGCGTTCCCTACCGAAACCATCATGCTTGTTGTGAGAAGCTCTGGTTTGTTAGAAGCATATACCCAAACCTGCCCCAAATGGGACAAAAAATTTACCACAGCATGTTGATGCCACTCCATGATAGCATGCCAAGTTTCATGAATTTCAGACGAGTTTTGGATTTACTAGAATTTTAAAACAAGGTATCTCAATGTTTGCGGCCGAGTGACGGTGGCAGGGTGTTTGACATTCATTCCCATTTCTTGCATGGGACCTAAGCATGCACCCAAGGACAAAGATTTGATTTTTCAACTAATTTATATGCACTGGAGCATGTGCATGTAGTGCAAATTTGAATTATGCACATAAATGCATTGAAAACTGACTTAATGCATAAAAATGTCCAAACGAACCCCAAAAAATCACAACAAAGTAACACAACACTCATGTTGTTCGATGTTGACACGAGAAATTTTTTGAAAGCAATAAGAGGCAATGGATATCGTTTCGTCCCCAAAGGTGGGGCGTTCCCTACCGAAACCATCATGCTTGTTGTGAGAATCTCTGGTTTGTGAGAAGCACATACCCAAACATGCCCCAAATGGGACAAAAAATTACCACGGCATGTTGATGCCATTCCATGAAAGCATGCTAAGTTTCATGAATTTCAGACGAGTTTTGGATTTACTAGAACTTAAAAACAAAGTATCTCAATGTTTTGCCGGCAATCAACGTTGCCCTAGTGTTTGAAATTCATTCCAATTTCTTGCATGGGACCTAAGCATGCACCCAAGGACACATATTTGAATTTCCAACCAATTTATAGGCATTAGAGCATGTATATGTAGTTCAAATTTGAATTATGCACATAAATGCATTGGAAACTCACTTATTGCATAAAAATGTCCAAACGAACCCCGAAAAATCCCAAAAATTGACACAACACTCCTGTTGTTCTATGTTGACACGAGAAAAATTTTGAAAGCAATAAGAGGCAATGGATATGATTTCGTCCCCAAAGGTGGGACATTCCCTATCGAAACCATCACGCTTGGTGTGGAATCTCTGGTTTGTGAGAAGCATATCCCCAAACCTTCCCCAAATGGGACAAAAAAATTACCACGGCATGTTGATGCCGCTCCATGATAGCATGCCAAGTTTCATGAATTTTGGACGAGTTTCGGATTTACTAGAATTTAAAAACCAGGTATCTCAATGTTTGCGGCGGAGTGACCATGCCCTGGTGTTTGACATTCATTCCCATTTCTTGCATGGGACCTAAGCATGCACCCAAGGACACATATTTTATTTTTCAACTAGTTTATATGCATTAGCGCATGTGCATGTAGCTCAAATTTGAATTATGCACATAAATGCATTGAAAACTCAATTAATCCATAAAAATGTCCAAACGAACTCCGAAAAATCCCAAAAATTGACACGACACTCCTGTTGTTCTACGTTGACACGAGAAAAAATTTGAAAGCAATAAGAGGCAATGGATATCGTTTCGTCCCGAAAGGTGGGACGTTCCCTACTGAAACCATCACGCTTGTTGTGAGAAGCTACGGTTTGTGAGAAGCATATCCCCAAACCTGCCCCAAATGGGACAAAAGAATTACCATGGCATGTTGATGCCGCTCCATGATAGCATGCCAAGTTTCATGAATTTCAAATGAGTTTTGGATTTACTAGAATTTAAAAACCAGGTATCTCAATGTTTGCGGTCAGGTGACCGTGCCCTGGTGTTTGACATTCATTCCCATTTCTTGCATGCGACCTAAGCATGCACCCAAGGACATAGATTTGATTTTTCAACCAATTTATATGCATTAGAGCATGTGCATGTAGTTCAAATTTGAATTATGCACATAAATGCATTGAAAACTCAACTAATGCATACAAATGTCCAAACGAACCCCGAAAAATCCCAAAAATCGACACAAAACTCCTGTTGTTCTATGTTGACACGAGAAAAAAATTGAAAGAAATAAGAGGCAATGTATATCGTTTCGTCCCCAAAGGTGGGATGTTCCCTACCGAAACCATCCGGCTTGTTGTGAGAAGCTCTGGTTTATGAGAAGCATATCCCCAAACCTGCCCCAAATGGGACAAAAAAATTAGCATAGCATGTTGATGCCGCTCCATGATGGCATGCCAAGTTTCATAAATTTTAGATGAGTTTTTGATTTACTAGAATTTAAAAACAAGGTATCTCAATGTTTGCGGCCGAGTGACGGTGGCAGGGTGTTTGACATTCATTCCCATTTCTTGCATGGGACCTAAGCATCCACCCAAGGACAAAGATTTGATTTTTCAACCAATTTATATGCATTGGAGCATGTGCATGTAGTTCAAATTTGAATTATGCACATAAATGCATTGAAAACTCAGTTAATGCATAAAAATGTCCAAACGAACCCTGAATAATTCCAATTCTTTTATGACACACATATAGTTGCATGTTCACTACAGATAAAAGTTCTAGCAATTCAAACACCGTCTGTGGCTGTTGTGACCGCATTATGTAATTCAAATCAAGACGAAAAATCAAGTAGATCCCACGCAATTTATTATAACCAGCCATGTGAGATGCAACACCCGACCCCCATCCTCCTCCTTCCACATCCCACATGCCCCGACCGCCGACGCGAGCGTGACACCTTCCACCCAAATCACCGACCCCTCCACCAAATAAGCGCTGGCCTAAGCCATGGTGCACGCAGTATAGCCAGGATCTCAGGGAGCATTTGGCAGCAGAGAAGCAAATCGCGGCCGCACACGCAGATGAGGTCACGATGGCTGCCATTCATGCCGACCTCCAGATCTTGGAGGAGCACCTCGCTGTCGAGGCCACCGTTGACGCCTCGCTCGCCGACGCCGCGACACGGTTGGCTGCTTTAAACGACAGTTCGTGGCATTTTCTCGAGGCCACCGTCGGTGCCTTCGACGAAGACTACGAGGAGTTTTCTCAGCGTGCACGTGCTTACCTCATCTCGAGAGCCAGCAGGTTGGTGCCTGGAGCGGCTCAGGCAACTCACCACTACAATGAGGGCACCCACGATGCGGAGGCCTCACCCTCTTCCATGTCCAAGGAGCCAATCGTCATCGATATCTCCGACAATGAGGAGTAACTTGTCTTATTAGCTCACCATAAGGACCCATGTTCAGTTTGCTTGCTACTGCCTTTCCTTAACAAATTCTAGTGAATTGTGCTATCTAATTTTACCATGCAATCTTCTGCTATAGTGTATATGTTCTATATGTCGTGCAATGTGGTGTTCAGTTAACTGCTTGGTGATGTCTACTACACAACCTTCTTCTTGTAGACGTTGTTGGGCCTCCAAGTGCAGAGGTTTATAGGACAGTAGCAAATTTCCCTCAAGTGGATGACCTAAGGTTTATCAATCCATGGGAGGCGTAGGATGACGATGGTCTCTGTCAAACAACCATGGAACCAAATAACAAAGAGTCTCTTGTGTCCCCAACACACCCAATACAATAGTAAATTGTATAGGTGCACTAGTTCGGCAAAGAGATGGTGATACAAGTGCAATATGGATGGTAGATATAGGTTTTTGTAATCTGAACATATAAAAACAGCAAGGTAACTAATGATAAAAGTGAGCATAAACGGTATTGCAATGCTAGGAAACAAGGCCTAGGGTTCATACTTTCACTAGTGCAAGTTCTCTCAACAATAATAACATAATTGGATCATATAACTATCCCTCAACATGCAACAAAGAGTCACTCCAAAGTCACTAATAGCGGAGAACAAACGAAGAGATTATTGTAGGGTACAAAACACCTCAAAGTTATCCTTTCTGATTGATCTATTCAAGATTCCGTAGTAAAATAACACGAAGCTATTCTATCCTAGAGTTCATACTAGAATAAACCTTAAGACACAAATCAACCAAAACCCTAATGTCACATAGATACTCCAATGTCACCACAAGTATCCGCGGGTATGATTATACGATATGCATCACACAATCTCAGATTCATCTATTCAACCAACACAAAGAACTTCAAAGAGTGCCCCAAAGTTTCTACCGGAGAGTCAAGATGAAAATGTGTGCCAACCCCTATGCATAAGTTCACAAGGTCACTGAACCCGCAAGTTGATCACCAAAACATACATCAAGTAGATCACGTGAATATCCCATTGTCACCACAGATAAGCAGATGCAAGACATACATCAAGTGTTCTCAAATCCTTAAAGACTCAATCCGATAAGATAACTTCAAAGGGAAAACTCAATCCCTTACAAGAGAGTAGAGGGGGAGAAACATCATAAGATCCAACTATAATAGCAAAGCTCGCGATACATCAAGATCGTGCCATATCAAGAACTCGAGAGATAGTTATATACCCTTAGCCCCGAGGGTGAACTACTCCCTCCTCGTCATGGAGAGTGCCGGGATGATGAAGATGGCCACCGGTGAGGGATCCCCCCTCCGGCAGGGTGCCGGAACAGGGTCCCTATTGGTTTTTGGTGGCTATAGAGGCTTGTGGTGGCGGAACTCCCGATCTAGGTTATTTTTTGGAGGTTTCTGTATTTATAGGAATTTTTGGCGTAGGTCTCACGTCAGGGGGGTCTCCGAGTCGTCCACGAGATAGGGGCCCACGCCCAGGGGGTAGGGCATGCCCCCGACCCTCGTGGACAGCCCGGGACTCTTCTGGCCCAACTCTTTTACTCCGGGGGCTTCTTTTGGTCCATAAAAAATCATCAAAAATTGGCACGTCAATTGGACTCCGTTTGGTATTCCTTTTCTGCGATACTCAAAAACAAGGAAAAACAGAAACTGGCACTGGGCTCTAGGTTAAGGGATTTTTATTTCTGTGCCCCTGGTTCCTTAGCTCTACTCATTCATCCCCACTCTGTTAGATTTTGCTCACTTTTCCCCACTCCCTTGCCCGAAACCCTCATAACAGGTTATAACGGATGTTGCCGTCGGGTCAATGCCTTTGACCGTTAGCTGACGAGTGGCGCCGCGTATACGTGGGCGCATGCAATACCGTGGTCGTGGGGTAGCACGTGTCCATGGACATGCCCGAAACGTCCCATCATATAAAGAGGGCAACCACCTCCATCACCCCTACCATTTTCGCCCAAATCCACTCGCCGCCGCATCGTCTTCCTCTGCACGCTGTTGTCGTCTCGCTCTCCTCCACTGCCTCCACCGCCCCATCTCGCTCTCCCCCACCGCATCCTCTTCCTCATCTTCATCGCCTCCATCTGTCAGATGGCCGACGCTCGTGGCGACGCCGGCGTAGCGGCCGGAGATGTGTTGGAGCTGCAGGGTCAGGGCGCGGTGACCGCGGATGTCGGCGGCGTCCACGGGCGGTGCGGGGAAACTCGCAACTGCTGCGGAAGTGGCGGGCTCCGCCTCATCGGTGACAGCGTCGAGCGGCGCATTCCATCCCGATGCCCCCATTGCGCCGCATGCCGTGGAGGAGCAGGTATTCATTTGCACTTGCTTAGCTTGTAGAGTTAGTTCGATTGTGATTCATACCGTAGTTCAGATGGTTAGAGTAGTTGGTTTGACGGATGGGCCGGGGTTTTTTGTATGGGTGGGATGGGGGCTTTTGGACTAGGGTTTGTTGGATAAATTGGTTGCAAAAATGCTAGCTAGATGTTGTGAACTATGATTTTAGGTGCTGCAATGATTGGGGTTTTCAGATTTGTTTTTAGATTTGGATAAATTCGTTGCAAAAATGCTAGATGTTGTGAACAGATTGGGGGTTTTAATGCTATTATGCCTATTAGATTTGTTTTTAGTGCTCACAGATTGTGGTTTTTAATGCTACTCAAGTTATTTGCTTCAAGTTATATTAGCTCTGTTGTTCACAATATGTCCACAATATGTAGTTATATTAGCTCTATTGTTCAATGTGTGTGCATGACAATGGAAAATGCAAATATGATCATAGTATATTATCCCTATGATCAAGTGTGCATATCTAAATTTCAATATGTAGTTATATTAGCTCTTTTGTTCAATGTTTGTGCATGACAATGGAAAATGCAAATAGGATCATAGTATATTAGCCCTATGATCAATGTGTCATCTGTGCATATCTAAATTTTCAATTGGCTTATGTATTTACTAGTGATGGATGTAATTGTATATTCAGGAGGATGATGGTAGAGGGAAGAGGAGGAAGATAGACTATACTTTCGACGACCCGTACGATCCAGCGTATGGTGACGACGAAGAGTATGAGGTAAGCCTACTTGAAATTCAGATTGTTCATTTAGTTTGTTTGACATGGTGTATTCCCATGAATCTATAATGCACTAATATAATTCATTCGTGTGTGCAGTATGTCTCTGGGGAAGATGTGGATGTGGACCGCGGCAACTTCGCCTCTTTCAAAGAGAAGGAAGAGGAGAAGATCAGGATCAAGGGCGTGGATTACTATTACAAGAGCAAGACCAAAACTTGGCGCTGCCCCTACTGCACCACCAAGCCAAAGCGAAAGTCCGGCCGCTTCGTTCACCTTCTAGCTCATGCAGAAGATGTGGCCATCCACGGCGAGGAATACAAGATCATGGGGCAGCATGCTGCCCTAGCCAAAGTCCTGTCTCCCCCCTTCCCTGATGTTATGATGTGTTTTAAGTACTTTAGGTTGTTTGCTGAACTATGTGGGTGAACTATGTTTGTGAACAGGATGTGGGTTACCTTTTGGTGGTTGGATGAATTTTATATGCATGTGGCTATCTATGTTGGGTATTTTTGTGTTTTTAAATTTATCTGGTATGATTTGTTTCAGTGTTTTGAAAGTTCAGGTGCTGCAATGATCACACATATGCTGCAAATCTTCATATGTGTGAAGGTTTTCTATTGAAAATTTATCTGCTATGATTTGTTTCAGTGTTTTGAAAGTTCAGGTGCTGCAAAGATCACACATATGCTGCAAATCTTCATAGTTCAAAACACTGAAACAAGATTTCATAGAGTGTTTTATCAAGGGTTCCCTTTTATCAAATATTCCAATAACAGAGCAAAAAAACATTTTAATTAACTCTATGAAATCTTGTAGGTGACAGCTCATATGTGTGAAGGTTTTCTCATGAAAATGACCACAGGACAAGTATATGATTTTTGGTTGGTAACATGTCACATAAGACAACATTAATATAAAACTATAGGCCAAGTTTATTTTTTTTGAATTAATCTTCATATTTTAAATTTTCTTTTGAAAACATATGCTTTAATATAAAAACTATTAAAAACACGTTTCGAAATATGAAAATGGAAAACTAACTTCAGATCCTTCTTATTCACTTCAAAATAAAGCTTTAGTGATTTTTTTTAATTTTTCAAAAACAGAAGGTAACACCACCTCCTCTCCTTGAACTCTATGAAATCATGTACATGATAGCTCATATGTGTGAAGGTTTTCTCATGAAAATGACCATAGAGCAAGTTTATGATTTTTGGTTGGTAACATGTCACATAAGACAACATTGTGAGCAGGTTTTATATTTTTTGATTTTTTTTAAATTAATGGTGCTCATTTGACCTCGATCGTGCCAGCTAGGGTTTTTTTCATGAAAATGACCATAGACAAAGTTTAGTATTTTTCCTCGTTAGTTTGTCTTATAAAACGACGAACGGCAAAGGTTTCATATTTTTCGATTTTTTTTAAATTAGTTATGCTCAGTCAAAGCCTTCAAAACCCCGTTGACCAGCTCAAAACCCCTCTAAACCCCGCGGGGTTTCGCCTAACCCTAGCTCCCAACGTCAGGCGTCTGATCATACCCTCGCGCCAAGCAACAACCCTCAAATCTGGCCTTCTAGAAGGAACTAGGTGGGCTGACTGTGTGCAGGCTCCGCGCCGTTGGATCACAAGGATGGCTCCGCATCGTTGGATCGTGGGGCGATCTGTGAGAGGCGATCCTATTGGTTGTGCTCGGCTGCTCGCCCACCACTGAGTCCGTGTAAAAAAACATTGTTATTGGGCCCAAAAGGAAACCAAGCTCTGGTTGGGCCATCGAATTGCGTCGTTTTTTGCATCGTTTGCTATGTTTTTTGTGAACATGCTGGCTCTGTATTTTTGCATCGTTCTTTTTGTTCTATACAAATGTAAAATGACCAAATTTATAAGGGCTAAATTTATTTTTATCATGTAAAATGGCCACAAACTATCAAAAAATGGGTCATTTTGCATTTGTATAATGGCCACAAGCCCTCTATCTCTTTTTATCATGCAAAATGACCAAAATTTTAAGGGCCAAATTATTTTTATCATTCAAAATGGCCACAAGCTCTTCAAAAATTGTCTCTTTTTGTTCATATAATATAGGGTTTGACCACGGATTCCCACGCGTGCAATTAGCTTGTTTTTCTTCTTCTTTTCAAACCACCTTTTCCCACGCGTGTACACTCCTGATGCTGCGGTGGGTTTGAAAATGGGCTACTAACTTCACATTTGACCCCGTTATCACCACAGCTAAATAACACGTAGCACTACGGCTATTTAAGCCACCCTCTACCTCTGCCATCCCTCATCCATCTGCCCTTCTTGCTCTTCTACCCCTTCTCCGTCTTCTGCACATCCCTCAGCCATGCAGTACACCACACCAACCTACCGCTTCCCACCCACCGGCCGGAGAGGCTCTACCCTACCGGCGTGTACGTTGATTGCACACTACGTGTGTGGGCGATATCAAGGCTGAGGACCACAAGGAACTTCACCGAGTTCTTCCTCGCGTCCGGCTACCACCACCTCCTGAGGGGATCTCCAATGATGTTCCGCGTCGAGGAGGTCATCCAAAAATGGGTGGTGGTTGCTCTCCTTGCCCACTTCACCAACACATTCGATGCCTTCTACCTCCTCGGCCGGGTGTTTTGGTGTGGCTCCGAGTTCATCGCTTTCACCACCCACAACAGGTTCACGGAGTACAACAACTTCTTCCCCACCGCGACGCGCATGCACACTTCCGTACCCCATCGACAACGCCCCGGAGGAGCAATGAAATGGGTGCCCGGAGGAGGAGCGAGGTGGAGAAGGCGGCGGCTAGGGTTATAAACCCTCTATCTTTTTTTAGTCTATGTTATGTTAAGTTGTAATTGAACTATGTTGGAGTTGCTTTGGGCTTGTTGGCCCTTTTCTTAAATTCTATTATTAAGTTTTCTATCTATTCTATTATGAAGTTCTTCCTAGTTTGAGCTATGTGATCATGCTATGGGCTTGTTGGCCCTATCTACATATTGGGACTACATATTTGTTGATTATTTTCTTAGAGAGCTCGCCTTGTTAGTAGGGTTCCCTTGTTAGTAACCACCTAGTGCATGCAAGTAAGCTTTGTTAGTAGGGATGAATGAGTACAACGAAGCAAGGGAGTGGATCTTTTTTTACACAAGCCACATATATGTAGCCACCTAGCTAGAAGAGAGGAACCAGCGGCAGTGACCGTCACTGCATCCGTGGCGGCTGGCGTGCAAAAAGCTGCTCGGTCAGTGCATCGTGGCGGATGCATCGGCGCATGCAGGCTCGGTCGGCGCATCATGGGATCGTGGCATCGCCGCATGCAGGCTCGATCGACGCATGCAGGCAGGGTTTGCTGGGTGCATGCATAGCAGGCTTCTGTCCTGGCGGCGCGCGCAGACGTTTAATGCAAGGGACAGCCCAACAAAACCACGGCTCAACAGTCGAACAGCGACACCACCCAACATGGCCCCACTTGTCAGGTCGAATGAACGACACAGTCCAGCATGGCCCCACTAGTCAGAGTTAACGGTCAAGCCTTTGACCCGATGGCAACGTCCGTTGTGCCCAGTTATGAGGGTTTCTGGCAAGGGAGTGGGGAAAATTGAGCAAAAGTTAAGAGCACGGGGATGAATGAGTAGAGCTAAGGAACCAGGGGCACAGATGTAAAAATCCCCTAGGTTAATAGGTTAGTCCGAAAAATCATATAAAATAGCATATAAAGCATCCTAGATGGGTAATATAATAGCATGGAACCATCAAAAATTATAGATACGTTGGAGACGTATCAAGCATCCCCAAGCTTAATTCCTGCTCGTCGTTGAGTAGGTAAATGATAAAAACAGAATTTTTGATGTGGAATGCTACCTAACATATTTATCAATGTAATTTTCTTTATTGTGGCAAGAATAACCAGATCCATAATATTCAAGACAAAAGTTTAATATTGACATAAAAATAATAATACTTCAAGCATACTAACTAAGCAATTATGTCTTCTCAAAATAACATGGCCAAAGAAAGCTTATCCCTATAAAACCATATAGTTTGGCTATGCTTCACTTTCGTCACACAAAATGCTCTCATCATGCACAACCCCGACGATATGCCAAGCAATTGTTTCATACATTAGTATTCTCAAACTTTTTCAACTTTCACGCAATACATGAGCGTGAGCCATGGACATAGCACTATGGGTGGAATAGAATATAATGATGGGGGCTGTGTGGAGAAGACAAAAAGGAGAAAGTCTCACATTGACGTGGCTAATCAACAGGCTAGGGAGATGCCCATCAATTGATGTCAATGCAAGGAGTAGGGATTGCCATGCAACAGATGCACTAGAGCCATAAATGTATGAAAGCTCAACAAAAGAAACTAAGTGGGTGTGCATCCAACTTGCTTGCTCACGAAGAACTAGGGCATTTGAGGACGCCCATCGTTGGAACATACAAGCCAAGTTCTAAAATGAAAAATTCCCACTAGTATATGAAAGTGACAAAATAAGAGACTCTCTATCATAAAGATCATGGTGCTACTTTGAAGCACAAGTGTGGAAAAAAGGATAGTAGCATTGTCCCTTCTTTTATTTATTTAATTTTTTGGGACTTCCCTTTTTTTGCCTTTCTCTTTTTTTATTTGGCCTTTCTTTTTTTCATGGGACAATGCTCTATTAATGATGATCATCACACTTCTATTTATTTACAACTCAAAGATTACAACTCGAAACTAGAACAAAATATGACTCTATATGAGTGCCTCCGGTGGTGTACCTGGATGGGCAATGAATCAAGAGTGACATGTATGAAAATATGAATGGTGGCCTTGCCACATATACGATGTCAACTACATGATCATGCAAGGCAATATGACAGTGATGAAGTGTGTCATAATAAATGGAACGGTGGAAAGTTGCGTGGCAATATATCTCGAAATGGCTATGGAAATACCATAATAGGTAGGTATGGTGGCTGTTTTGAGGAAGATATAAGGGGTTTATGTGTGATAGAGCATATCATATCACGGGGTTTGGATGCACCGGCGAAGTTTGCACCAACTCTCGAGGTGAGAAAGGGCAATGCATGGTACCGAAGAGGCTAGCAATGATGGAAGGGTGAGAGTGCGTATAATCCATGGGCTCAACATTAGTCATAAAGAACTCAAATACTTATTGCAAAAATCTACAAGTCATAAAAAACCAAGCACTACACGCATGCTCCTAGGGGGATAGATTGGTAGGAAAAGACCATCGCTCGTCCCCGACCGCCACTCATAAGGAGGACAATTAAAGAACACCTCATGCTTCAAATTTGTCACACAACGGTTACCATACGTGTACGGGACTTGCAAACCTCAACACAAATATTTCTCAATTTCACAATTACTCAACTAGCACGACTCTAATATTACCATCTTCATATCTTAAAACAATCGTCAAGTATCAAACTTCTCATAGTATTCAATGCACTCTATATGAAAGTTTTTATTATACCCATCTTGGATGCCTATCATATTAGGACTAGTTTCATAACCAAAGAAAATTACCATGCTGTTTAGGACTCTCGAAATAATATAAGTAAAGCATGAGAGGTCATCTATTTCTTTAAAATAAAACCACCGCCGTGCTCTACAAGGATATAAGTGAAGCTCTAGAGCGAATGACAAACTACTCCGAAAGATATAAGTGAAGATCAATGAGTAGTCGAACAATTATGCAACTATGTGAAGACTCTCTAACATTTAAGAATTTAAGATCTTGGTATATTATTCAAACAGCAAGAGAAACAAAATAAAATAAAATGACGCTCCAAGCAAAGCACATATCATGTGGTGAATAAAAATATAGCTCCAAGTAAAGTTACCGATGAACGAAGACGAAAGAGGGGATGCCATCCGGGGCATCCCCAAGCTTAGGCTCTTGGTTGTCCTTGAATATTAACTTGGGGTGCCTTGGGCATCCCCAAGATTAGGCTCTTTCCACTCCTTATTCCATAGTCTATCGAATCTTTACCCAAAACTTGAAAACTTCACAACACAAAACTAAACAGAAAACTCGTAAGCTCCGTTAGTATAACAAAATAAATCACCACTTTTGGTACTGTTGTGAACTCATTCTAAATTAATATTGGTGTAATATCTACTGTATTCCAACTTATCTATAGTTCATACCCTCCGATTCTACTCATGGATTCATCAAAATAAGCAAACAACACAATGAAAACAGAATCTGTCAAAAACAGAACAGTCTGTCGTAATCTGTATCAAACGTATACTTCTGGAACTCGAAAAATTATGAAATAAATTGGTGGACCTGAGGAATGTCTCTATTAATCATATGAAAAAAGAATCAACCTAAAATCACTCCCCAGTAAAAAATGGCAGCTAATATCGTGAGCGCTAAAGTTTCTGTTTTTTGCAGCAAGATCATAAAGACTTCACCCAAGTCTTCCCAAAGGTTCTACTTATCACAAACACTAATTGAAACATAAAACCACATCTAAACAGAGGCTAGATGAATTATTTATTACTAAACAGGAGCAAAAGCAAAGAACAAAAATAAAATTGGGTTGCCTCCCAACAAGCGCTAACGTTTAACGCCCCTAGCTAGGCATAATGATTTCAATGATGCTCACATAAAAGATAAGAATTGAAACATAAAGAGAGCATCATCAAAAATATGACTAGCACATTTAAGTCTAACCCACTTCCTATGCATAGGGATTTTGTGAGCAAACAACTTATGGGAACAATAATCAACTAGCATAGGAAGGCAAAACAAGCATAACTTCAGGATTTTCAACACATAGATAGGAAACTTGATATTGTTGCAATTCCTACAAGCATATATTCCTCCCTCATAATAATTTCAGTAGCATCATGAATGAATTCAACAATATAAACATCACATAAAGCATTCTTTTCATGATCTACAAGCACAGAATTTGTATTACTCACCACATAAGCAAATTTCTTCTCATTCGGAATAGTGATAGTGTCATAAGAAACTTGAGTACTATAAATTGTTTCCATATTGAAAGAAAAAAGTTCAGAAAAAGGGTAATCATAATCATGACAATTTGTATAAATATAATCATCACTACTTTTTATAGCATACGTATCATCACAATAATTATCATAAGTAGCAACTTTGTTCTCATCATAATCGATTGAAACCTCTTCCAAGATAGTGGAATCATTACTAAATAAAGTCATGACCTCTCCAAATCCACTTTTATAATTATCACAATAAGATTCAACACCCTCCAAAATAGTGGGATCATTACTTCCTAAAGTTGACGCTCTTCCAAACCCACTTTCATCAATATAATCATCATAACTAGTAGGAGGCATGCTATCATCATAATAAATTTGCATATCAAAACTTGGGGGGGGGGGGAAATATCATCTTCATTAAACATAGCATCCCCAAGCTTGGTACAAACATTAATTGCAGCAAATAAATTCTCAAACATGTCATTATCATCAAACATAGCATGCCCAAGCTTGGGCCTTTTCATATCATAAGCATAATCACTCTCATCATTAATAGTATGGATAGCACCAATATTATAGCAACTATTATCATCACACCGAGTAGTAGGAGTAACATCATTCGAGAGGGATTCCTTTTTACCTTTGCTTCTCCGTCTTTTATTTTTCTTCTTCGCATCATGTGTGGGGTTAATCCTCTTTCTGGAGCTCCTTATTAATGAGATTGGTTGAATAGAAGGCTCCTCCTTGATAACCCACAAGTGTAGGGGATCTATCGTAGTCCTTTCGAAAAGTAAGAGTGTCGAACCCAACGAGGAGCAGAAGGAAATGACAAGCAGTTTTCAGTAATGTATTCTCTGCAAGCACTGAAATTATCGGTAACAGATAGTTTTATGATAAGCTAATTTGTAACGGGCAACAAGTAATGAAAGTAAATAAGGTGCAGCAAGATGGCCCAATCCTTTTTGTAGCAAAGGACAAGCCTGGACAAACTCTTATATGAAGGCAAACGCTCCCGAGGACACATAGGAATTATTGTCAAGCTAGTTTTTATCACGCTCATATGATTCACGTTCGTTACTTTGATAATTTGGTATGTGGGTGGACCGGTGCTTGGGTACGCCCTTTCTTGGACAAGCATCCCACTTATGATTAACCCCTATTGCAAGCATCCGCAACTACAAAAGAAGTATTAAGGTAAACCTAACAATAGCATGAAACATATGGATCCAAATCAGCCCCTTACGAAGCAACTCATAAACTAGGGTTTAAGCATCTGTCACTCTAGCAACCCATCATCTACTTATTACTTCCCAATGCCTTCCTCTAGGCCCAAAAAATGGTGAAGTGCCATGTAGTCGACGTTCAGATAGCACCACTAGAGGAGAGACAACATACATCTCATCAAAATATCGAACGAATACCAAATTCACATGACTACTTATAGCAAGACTTCTCCCATGTCCTCAGGAACAAATGTAACTACTCACAAATCATATTCATGTTCATAATCATAGAGGTATTAATATGCATTAAGGATCTGAACATATGATCTTCCACCAAATAAAGCAACTAGCATCAACTACAAGGAGTAATCAACACTACTAGCAACCCACAGGTACCAATCTGAGGTTTTGGGACAAAGATTGGATACAAGAGATGAACTAGGGTTTGAGAAGAGATGGTGCTGGTGAAGATGATGATGGAGATTGACCCCCTCCCGATGAGAGGATCATTGGTGATGATGATGGCGATGATTTCCCCCTCCCGGAGGGATGTTTCCCCGGCAGAACAGCTCCGCCGGAGCCCTAGATTGGTTCTGCCAAGGTTCCGCCTCGTGGCAGCGGTGTTTCTTCCCGAAAGCTTGCTTATGATTTTTTCTAGGGTAAAAGACTTCATATAGCAGAACATGGGCACCGGAGGCCTACCAGGGGGCCCACGAGGCAGGGGGGCGCGCCCAGGGGGTAGGGCGCGCCCCCCACCCTCGTGGCCAGGGTGTGGGCCCCCCTCTGGTTGATTCTTTCTCCAGTATTTTTTATATACTCCAAAACGTGCCTCCGTGAAGTTTCAGGACTTTTGGAGTTGTGCAGAATAGGTCTCTCATATTTGCTCCTTTTCCAGCCCAGAATGTCTCCCCCTTCATGTAAACCTGGTAAAATAAGAGCGAAAAGGCATAAGTATTGTGACATAACGTGTAATAACAACCCATAATGCAATAAATATTGATATAAAAGCATGATGCAAAATGGACGTATCAACTCCCCCAAGCTTAGACCTCGCTTGTCTTCAAGCGGAAGCCGATAACGAAAAATATGTCCACATGTTTAGAGATAGAGGTGTCGATAAAATAAAATACGGACATGAGCGCATCATTATAATTCTTATAACAACAACATATATATATATACTGTGATATGATTTCTTATACTCAAGTAATAATCTATTCACAATGTAAAGTATGAATCAGAAACTTCATTTAGAACCAACAAACTATAATCTCAGTCATTGAAGCAATTGCAATTTATCATAACATCGGAAAGAGTCAATATAAGAGCTTTTCAGCAAGTCCACATACTCAACTATCATTTAGCCTTTCACAATTGCTAACACTCACGCAATACTTATGGTTATGGAGTTTTAATCGGACACAGAGAAAGATAGGGGCTTATAGTGTTGCCTCCCAACCTTTTACCTTAAGGGTAATGTCAACAATAATAATTCATGCTAACTTACATCCAATTAGATATATATATATCAGGATCTTTCCAACACAAGGTGCTTGCCAAAGGATAAAATGTAAAAACGAAAGGTGAAGATCACCATGACTCTTGCATAAGGTAAAAGAAAAAAATAAAAGATAGGCCCTTCGCAGAGGGAAGCAGAGGTTGTCATGTGCTTTTATGGTTGGATGCACGAAATCTTAATGCAAAAGAACGCCACTTTGTATTGCCACTTGTGATATGGACCTTTATTATGCAGTCTGTCGCTTTTATTGCTTCCATATCACAAGATCGTATAAAGCTTATTTTCTCCGCATTAATAAATCATACATATTTAGAGAGCAATTTTTATTACATGCAACAATGACAACTTACTTGAAGGATCTTACTCAATCCATAGGTAGATATGGTGGACTCTCACGGCAAAACTGGTTTAAGGGATGTTTGGAAGCACAAGTAGTATTTCTACTTGGTGCAAAGAATTTGGCTAGCATGAGAGGGAAAGGCAAGCTCAACATGTTGGATGATCCATGACAATATACTTTATTTCGGATATAAGAAAACATAACCCATTACGTTGTCTTCCTTGTCCAACATCAACTCTTTAGCATGTTGTATTTTAATGAGTGCTCACAATCATAAAAGATGTCCAAGATAGTATATTTATATGTGAAAACCTCTCTTTCTTTATTACTTCCTATTAATTGCAACGATGACCAAAACTATGTTTGTCAACTCTCAACAACTTTTATTCATCATACTCTTTATTTGTGAAGTCATTACTCTCCATAAGATCAATATGACCACTAGAGGAGAGACAACATACATCTCATCAAAATATCGAACGAATACCAAATTCACATGACTACTTATAGCAAGACTTCTCCCATGTCCTCAGGAACAAACATAACTACTCACAAATCATATTCATGTTCATAATCAGAGAGGTATTAATATGCATTAAGGATCTGAACATATGATCTTCCACCAAATAAGCCAACTAGCATCAACCACAAGGAGTAATCAACACTACTAGCAACCCACAGGTACTAATCTGAGGTTTTGGGACAAAGATTGGATACAAGAGATGAACTAGGGTTTGAGAAGAGATGGTGCTGGTGGACATGTTGATGGAGATTGACCCCCTCCCGATGAGAGGATTGTTGGTGATGACGATGGCGATGATTTCCCCCTCCCGAAGGGATGTTTCCCCGGCAGAACAGCTCCGCCGGAGCCCTAGATTGGTTCCGCGAAGGTTCCGCCTCGTGGCAGCGGTGTTTCTTCCCGAAAGCTTGCTTATGATTTTTTCCAGGGTAAAAGACTTCATATAGCAGAAGATGGGCACCGGAGGCCTGCCAGGGGGCCCATGTGGCAGGGGGCGCGCCCAGAGGGGTAGGGCACGCCCCCCCACCCTCGTGGCCAGGGTGTCGGCCCCCTCTGATTGATTCTTTCTCCAGTATTTTTTATATACTCCAAAACGTGCCTCCGTGAAGTTTCAGGACTTTTGGAGTTGTGCAGAATAGGTCTCTAATATTTGCTCCTTTCCCAACCCAGAATTCCAGCTGCCAGCATTCTCCCCCTTATGTAAACCTTGTAAAATAAGAGGGAAAAGGCATAAGTATTGTGACATAACGTGTAATAACAACCCATTATGCAATAAATATCAATATAAAAGCATGATGCAAAATGGACGTATCACTCCTCGTTACCTGATTTATCATAAGAAATAATAGGACGATATTGGGAAGTCTCTTCCCTTTCATTAGTATTCTCTTCATCTTCTATTTGTTTTCTTGTCTTTATGTAATTGGCAATATAAGGATTTTCAATGCAATTCACCGCACAATACATATAAATTTCCTCTAGATCAAAATCAAGAACTTTATCAAGGACAAATTCTGGAAGATCCTTAGTTATACGTTTAATTTCTTCATACCCCACAAGCAAACTAAGTTCATTATGATGTGCAAGGGAAATCAAGTCATCACAATTTTTAGACACGATTCGATCATGAAACAATTTGCATTGGAGAATTAAATGATCACGTTCATTGCAAAGTTCAGAAGGATGGCAAAGGAATTTTAAATTTTCAGCACAAACATCTAGCCTTTCTTGCAACCATTTAGTTTCTAAATACTTATGCCTCTTGCAAAATCCATCTTCCCTATTTGGTGTGTACTTTCAAACACTATGCACTCCACAAAAATTGACATGCCTATATGAGATATTTTCATCGTGACTAGTGCAATCATCATTAGTACTATGGATATTCACAGAGTTTGTACTAACAACATTGCAATCATGCTCATCATTTGAAGATTTAGTGCCAAACATTTTAATGCATTCTTCCTCTAGCACTTTGGCACAATTATCGGAATCCTTATTTTCATGAAAGATATTAAAAAGATGAAGCATATGAGGCAACCTTAATTCCATTCTTTTGTAGTTTTCTTTTATAGAATAAACTAGTGATAAAACAAGAAACAAAAAGATTCGATTGCAAGATCTAAAGATATACCTTCAAGCACTCGCCTCCCCGGCAACAGCGCCAGAAAAGAGGTTGGTGTCTACTACACAACCTTCTTCTTGTAGACGTTGTTGGGCC
The DNA here is from genome assembly GCF_018294505.1 of Triticum aestivum. NCBI lineage: Eukaryota > Viridiplantae > Streptophyta > Magnoliopsida > Poales > Poaceae > Triticum > Triticum aestivum. The sequence continues at coordinate 202,232,521 of NC_057805.1, forward strand.
TCCAAGTGCAGAGGTTTGTAGGACAGTAGCAAATTTCCCTCAAGTGGATGACCTAAGGTTTATCAATCCGTGGGAGGCGTAGGATGAAGATGGTCTCTCTCAAACAACCCTGCAACCAAATAACAAAGAGTCTCTTGTGTCCCCAACACACCCAATACAATGGTAAATTGTATAGGTGCACTAGTTCGGCGAAGAGATGGTGATACAAGTGCAATATGGAGGGTAGATACAGGTTTTTGTAATCTGAAAATATAAAAACAGCAAGGTAACTAATTATAAAAGTGAGCGTAAACGGTATTGCAATGCTAGGAAACAAGGCATAGGGTTCATACTTTCACTAGTGCAAGTTCTCTCAACAATAATAACATAATTGGATCATATAACTATCCCTCAACATGCAACAAAGAGTCACTCCAAAGTCACTAATAGCGGAGAACAAACAAAGAGATTATAGTAGGGTACGAAACCACCTCAAAGTTATCCTTTCTGGTCGATCTATTCAAGAATCCGTAGTAAAATAACATGAAGCTATTCTATCCTAGAGTTTATACTTGAATAACACCTTAAGACACAAATCAACCAAAACCCTAATGTCACCTAGATACTCCAATGTCACCACAAGTATCCGCGGGTATGATTATACGATATGCATCACACAATCTCAGATTCATCTATTCAACCAACACAAAGAACTTCAAAGAGTGCCCCAAAGTTTCTACCAGAGAGTCAAGACGAAAACGTGTGCCAACCCCTATGCATACATCAAGTAGATCATGTGAATATCCCATTGTCACCACAGATAAGCACATGCAAGACATACATCAAGTGTTCTCAAATCCTTAAAGACTCAATCCGATAAGATAACTTCAAAGGGAAAACTCAATCCATTACAAGAGAGTAGAGGGGGAGAAACATCATAAGATCCAACTATAATAGAAAACCTCGCGATACATCAAGATCGTGCCAAATCAAGAACACGATAGAGAGAGAGATCAAACACATTGCTACTAGTGAATACCCTTAGCCCCGAGGGTGAACTACTCCCTCCTCGTCATGGAGAGCGCTGGGATGATGAAGATGGCCACCGGTGAGGGATCCCCCCCGGCAGGATGCCGGAACAGGGTCCCGATTGGTTTTTGGTGGCTACAGAGGCTTGCGGTGGCGGAACTCCCGATCTAGGTTATTTTCTGGAGGTTTCTGTATTTATAGGAATTTTTGGCATAGATCTCACGTCAGGGGGGTCTCCGAGTCGTCCACGAGATAGGGGCCCACGCCCAGGGGGGTAGGGCGCGCCCTCCACCCTCGTGGACAGCCTGGGACTCTTCTGGCCCAACTCTTTTACTCCGGGAGCTTCTTTTGGTCCATAAAAATCATCAAAAATTGGCACGTCAATTAGACTCCGTTTGGTATTCCTTTTCTGCGATACTCAAAAACAAGGAAAATACAGAAACTGGCACTGGGATCTAGGTTAATAGGTTAGTCACAAAAATCATATAAAATAGCATATAAATGCATATAAAACATCCTACATGGATAATACAATAGCATGGAACCATAAAAAATTATAGATACGTTGGAGACGTATCACTTGGTTCAATTCTGCAAATGTGATGTTCAATTCTTCAGGGTGCAGTATTTCCAGGTTGTTAAGCATGCTTGGTTTGGTTAACTGTCTGATCTTCTATTAGGAGTATGTTATATTGTTCAATTGGTGTTTAGTTAACTCCTTGGTTCATTTGTTGTGGTGTTTAGTTAACTCCTTGGTTCAATTCTGCAATGCAATGTTCAATTGTTGTGGCTGCATTCTGTTATTGTATACCATGTGAGGAATAAATCGAATTTGGATGTACTAAATACATGAGAAACAAATACAATTGCTATATTTCCAAGTTGTTAAGCATGCTTAGTTTGGTTAACTGCCTGATCTTCTATTACGAGTATGTTATATTGTGCAATGTGGTGCTTAGTTAACGTTTGGTTCATTTGTTGTGGTGTTTAGTTAACTGCTTGGTTCAATTCTGCAATGCGATGTTCAATTGTTGTGGCTGCATTCTCTTATTGTATACCATGTGAGGAATAAATCGAATTTGTCTGCACTTAATACATGAGAAACATATACAAGTGCTATATTTCCTAGTTCTTAATCATGCTTGGTTTGGATAAATGGGTTTTCCATGTGGCTTCAATTTATCTGATGAATCTGCAATGTGCTTATTTATCATCAACATATTTTACTGATAGCATGCGAACCCTTACTTAACCTGATGACTAACTACCTTATATGTGTTGCAGGGAAACAATGGGAAGCACTGAGGTTTACAAGATGGTACTAACTATTATACCTTGCCTTTTTCTATTCCTTTGCCCCATTTCCAATATAGAGAAGATATTTATGCACATCCTTGTTTTCAGGCTTCACTGATGATTACCTCTCAAACCACCTCTGTGGTCAGGAGGTGAGGAAAGTTTTCATACAACACCCACGGTTCATGAAGAGGTCGAAGGATGGACGGTCAATCATCGACAGGCACTGGCCTAAAGTTGCAAAGACCTTCAACATGAATGAAGGCTCAATATTCGCCTTCCGCTTCAGCAGTTTTCCAGATGAGATGCATCTCTCTATGTACCGTCTATGATGCTAATTTTGAAAGGTTCTAGATGTTGCATGTGAAACTTGTTGCTGGTGCAGTTGTGTAATGGGGTAGCTGAGTGCTGAAGCTATATCATGTTGTACTCCGATGTATTTCAATTATGAAATCCTGAATATATTATGTGCTTAATATGAATGTCAATTAGATTAGTAAATGGATTATTAATAATAGGGCAGTTAGCCCGCTAATTGGCCAATTAGCTTGCTAATTGAGTTTCCCTATTGCAGACGGTTATTGAGAAAACACCATGGGCGATGACCTCAGGCAACGCACACGGTTTCTAGGAATAAACCGTGTTGGATCAATGAACAATCACACACGACATTCTGTTGAAAACTGTTTGCGTTACACCACCTTGAGCAAATGTTTTCCTTGGAGTGACTATGTGGGATGTATATACGAACGGAAACGTTTACCGGTGACAGACTGTCTGGGATGTACTTACGACCAGAAATGATTTCGCCTGTATAATTGTATTTTTTCAGCACTACTGTAGTATTTCTGTATTTGAGTGCTCGCCGGTCGCACACGACCTCATTTTGCCGAGCGTGTGTGCCAGGAGGGCATATCCTCGACGATTTTTGGGTCATGTGGGAAGGGCCCCCCTATCACCCACACTAACTAGGTGACGGTTCCGAAGACCGTCGCGGAAAGGGGTTAAAAACCGTTTGTATAGCACCGACATGTACCAGTGCCAACACATAGTGCTTTCCAAAAGAAAAAGTGTAAAAAGGAAAGGTGAAGATCACCATGACTCTTGTATAAAGGTAGAAGATAAAAGTAAAAGATAGGCCCTTCGCAGAGGGAAGCAGAGGTTGTCATGCGCTTTTATGGTTGGATGCACAAAATCTTAATGCAAAAGAACGTCACTTTATATTGCCGCTTGTGATAAAGAACTTTATTATGCAGTTCGTCACTTTTATTTCTTCCATATCACAAGTTCGTATAAAGCTTATTTTCTTCACACTAATAGATCATACATATTTAGAGAGCAATTTTTATTGCTCGCACCGATGACAACTTACTTGAAGGATCTTACTCAATCCATAGGTAGGTATGGTGGACTCTCATGGCAAAACTGGTTTAAGGGATGTTTGGAAGGACAAGTAGTATCCCTACTTCGTGCAAAGAATTTGGCTGGCATGGGAGGGAAAGACAAGCTCAACATGTTGGTTGATCCATGAGAATATAACTTCTATTCGGATATAAGAAAACATAACCCATTATGTTGTCTTCCTTGTCCAACTTCAACTTTTTAGCATGTCATATTTTAATGAGTGCTAATAATTACAAAAGATGACCAAGATAGTATATTTATATGTGAAGCCTCTCTTTCTTTATTACTTCCTATTATCTGCAACAATGACCAAAACTATGTTTGTTAACTCTCAATAACTTTTATTCATCATAGTCTTTATGTGTGAAGTCATTACTCTCCATAAGATCAATATATGATCTTTTTATTTCTTTTTATTCTTTCTATTATTTATTTTCCTCAAGATCATAGCAATATAGAAAAGCCATCAACTCAAAACTACTCTTTATTATATATAACTTACGGACTTGATTACATAGATAGAGATCGAAACAAAACTCAAAGCTAGATCATACTAAAACTTTATTCTACTAGATCAAGATATAACCAAAAGGATCGAACTAAAAAAAAGATAAAGATAAAGATGTGATGGTGATACGATACCGGGGCACCTCCCCCAAGCTTGGCAGTTGCCAAGGGGAGTGCCCATAACCATGTATTTATGTCTCTTTCTCCAGAGGTGATCATGATGGAGTTGTTGATGAATCTGTTAGCTTCATTAATGCACCTTTCAGAACTTGCAGTTCTTGGAGCACACCTGGAGCATATTTACATTCTTCTGAATTTCCTCCATAATATGCTTATTTTCAGGCCCCCAAGAACTCTTCCCTGCATTGCTTTCACTTAGACAGGATATGTCCCAATTGGAGGGCCTATGTGTACGAGGGGTGTTCTCCACTCCGTAATTATGAACCAAATTATGAATGTTGTTCCGATGTAACCTGTGTAAGGGCCTCCTAGGGGGAAGCCCTTCTCGAACCTCTTGGTCTACATGGTTGTCTATGGTTCCTATTGCTTGATGGGGGCTTGGAATAGCGGAGATGCTTGCCAGAGTACCCATCTCTGTTGCCGAAGGTTGTTCCTCAAGCGAATCCCCTTCATCCTCCTCCATCATGGCTCCCTCGGCATCCTCCCTTCTAAGTTCCATCTGCATCAACCAAGCATCACCGTCCGCGTTGTTGGAAGAGGAGGACGACATAATGCCTGGCCTTGGAAACTCTAGCAGAAAATAGCTCAAAACGAAAACAGGGGATTTTGCCGTGGTACGGGTGTCAAAACCTTCCAGAGATTATATAATGAATTTTTACCGACAATAAGAGGTATTGTGTAAGAAGACGGAGTCCGTATAACAAGAGAACCCATCTAATAAGTCTAGATTTAGCATAATTTATGTGGGCATCGTCTAGAGTTTTACTAGCATAATGAATAGCCTTCAATTTCTTAATATGCAAATCAAATTCTTGTAATAATTCAATTTACTAGCATAATGAATATGCAAATCAAATTCTAGGTTTAGCATAATTTCTGTGGGCATTGTCTATCAATAATATGCAAATCAAATTCTTGTAACAAGAGAACCCATCTAATAAGTCTAGGTTTAGCATCTTTGTTTTCCATAAGATATTTAATAGCAGCATGATCAGTGTGAACACTTAATTTGGAATCAACAATATAAGATCTGAACTTATCACAAGCAAATACAACTGCTAGAGATTCTTTTTCAGTAGTAGCATAATTTCTGTGGGCATTGTCTAGAGTTTTACTAGCATAATGAATAGCATTCGATTTCTTATCAACTCTTTGTCCTAGAACAGCACAAACAGCATAATCACTAGCATCACACATAATTTCAAAGGGTAAATTCCAATCAGGTGGCTGAACAATGGGTGCAAAAATCAAGGCTTTCTTAAGTATTTCAAATGCTTCTACACAATCATCATCAAAAACAAAAGGAACACCTTTTTGCAAGAGATTAGTGAGAGGCCTAGAAATTTTAGAGAAGTCTTTAATAAACCTTCTATAGAAACCAACATGACCAATGAAACTTCATATACCTTTGATATCTTTAGGACACCGCATCTTTTCAATAGCATCTACTTTAGCTTTATCAACTTCAATACCTCTTTAAGAAATTTCATGCCCCAAGACAATACCTTCATTAACCATAAAGTGGCACTTCTCCCAATTCAAGACAAGATTAGTTTCTTCACATCTCTGCAAAACTCGATCAAGGTTGCTTAAGGAATCATCAAAAGAAGTTCTATAAACGGAGAAATCATCCATGAAAACCTCAACAATCTTTTCATATAAATCAGAGAATATAGCAGTCATACATCTTTGAAAGGTAGTAGGTGCATTGCATAAACCAAAAGGCATACGTCTATAAGCAAAGGTACCAAAAGGGCAAGTAAAGTGGTCTCCTCATGATCCTCTTTTGACACATGTATTTGAGAGAAACCATAATAACCATCTAGAAAACAAAAATGTGTATGTTTGGATAGTCTTTCTAGCATTTGATCAATAAAAGGTAGAGGGTAATGATCTTTTCTAGTAGCATTATTCAATTTGCGAAAATCAATTACCATTCTATAACCTGTAACAATTCTTTCTGGAATCAATTCATTCTTATCATTAGGAACAACAATAATACCTCCATTCTTAGGGACACAATGAACGGGGCTTACCCATCTACTATCAGCAATAGGGTAAATTATACCTGCCTCCAGAAGCTTTAGTATTTCATTTCTTACCACTTCTTTCATCTTGGAATGTAACCATCATTGGTGATCAACAACTGGTTTAGCATCATGCTCCAAATTAATTTTGTGCTAACATAGAGTGGGAATAATGCCCTTAAGATCATCAAGAGTATATCCAATAGCGGCACGGTGCTTCTTCAGAGTTTTCAATAATTTCTTTTCTTCATGCTCTGAAAGGTTAGCACTAATAATAACAGGATATATCTTCTTTTCATCAAGATAACCATATTTCATGGTATCAGGCAATTGTTTAAGCTCAAACATGGGATCACCCTTGGGTGGAGGAGGATCTCCAAGGATTTCAACAGGCAAACTGTGTTTCAAAACAGGCGCTTGATTAAAGGCTATTTCATCTATTTCCTTTCTTTCATTCATAAACATATCATTTTCATGGTCTAGCAAATATTGTTCTAAAGGATCAGCAGGAGGCACGACAATAGAAGCAAGACCAATAATTTAATCCTTACTAGGAAATTCTTTATCATGGGGTTGTCTATGAAATTTAGATAAATTAAAATCATGAGACATATCCCCTAAACCAACAGTAACAATATCTTTCTCGCAGTCTATCTTAGCATTGACGGTATTCAAGAAAGGTCTACCAAATATAATGGGACATAAATCATCTTGTGGGGAACCAAGAACAAGAAAATCAGTAGGGTATTTAATTTTCCCACACAAAACTTCAACATCTCTAACAGTCCCAATTGGTGATACAGTATCTCTATTGGCAAGCTTAATAGTAACATCAATATCTTCTATCTCAGCAGGTGCAATATCATTCATAATTTCTTGGTACAAGGTATAAGGAATTGCACTCACACTAGCACCCACATCACATAAGCCATGATAACAATGATCTCCAATTTTAACAGAAACAATAGGCATGCCAAGAATGGGTCTATGTTTATCTTTAATATTGGGTTTAGCAATTCTAGCAGATTCATCACAGAAATAAATAACATGCCCTTCAATATTATCAACCAAGAGATCTTTCACCATAGCAATACTAGGTTCAACTTTACTTTGTTTAGTGGGCGTAGGTGTTCTATTATAAATCTTACGAACCACAGTTGAAGCTTTAGCATGATCCTTTATTCTAACAGGAAAAGGTGGTTTCTCAATATAAGCAGTAGGAACAATAGGATCAACATTATAATAAATAGTTTCTTCTTCAACTTTAATAGGTTCTACTACTTTAACTTCAATGGGAGGATGATATTTAAACCACTTATCCTTAGGGAGATCAAAATGAGTAGCAAATGATTCACAGAAAGAAGCTACTATATCAGAGTCAAGTCCATATTTAGTGCAAAATCACGAAAAGCATCAGTATCCATAAAATATTTAACACAATCAAACTTAAGATTTATACCTGACTCATTAACTTCGTCAAGTTCCCAATCTTCAGAGTTGCGTTTAATTCTTTCCAATAAATCCCATTTGAATTCAATAGTCTTCTTCATAAAAGAACCAGTACAAGAAGTATCGAGCATGGATCTGTCATTATGAGAAAGCCGAGCATAAATTTTTTGAATAATAATTTATCTTGAGAGCTCATGATTGGGGCATGAATATAACATTGACTTAAGCCTCCCCCAAGCTTGAGCGATACTTTCTCCTTCACGAGGCCAAAAATTATATATATAATTCCGTTCACGATGAACCAGCACTGGTACGCGTCGGTCCTATACAAACGGTTTTTAACCCCTTTCCGTGATGACATTTGGAACCGTCACCTAGTGAGTGTGGGCGATAGGGGGGTCCTTCCCACACGGCCTAGAAACCATCGGGGATACGCCCTCCTGGCACACACGCTCGGCAAAATGAGGTCGTGTGCGACCGGCGAGCGCTCAAATACGGAAATACGTACTGATACGTCTCCAACGTATCTACTTTTCCAAACACCTTTGCCCTTGTTTTGGACTCTAACTTGCATGATTTGAATGGAACTAACCCGGACTGACACTGTTTTCAGCAGAATGCCATGGTGTTATTTTTGTGTAGAAATAAAAGTTCTTGGAATGACCTGAAACTTCACGGGGAATATTTTTGGAATATATAAAAAATACTGGCGAAAGAATCAACTCCTGGGGGCCCACACCCTATCCACGAGGGTGGAGGGCGCGCCCCCTGCCTCATGGGCCCCCTGAGGCTCCACCGACCTCAACTCCAACTCTATATATTCACGTTCGGGGAGAAAAAAATCAGAGAGAAAGATTCATCGCGTTTCAAAATACGGAGCCGCCGCCAAGCCCTAATCTCTCCCGGGAGGGCTGATCTGGAGTCCGTTCGGGGCTCCGAGAGGGGAATCCGTCGCCGTCGTCATCATCAACCTTCCTCCATCACCAATTTCATGATGCTCACCGTCGTGCGTGAGTAATTCCATCGTAGGCTTGCTGGACGGTGATGGGTTGGATGAGATTTATCATGTAATCGAATTAGTTTTGTTAGGGTTTGATACCTAGTATCCACTATGTTCTGAGATTGATGTTGCTATGACTTTGCTATGCTTAATGCTTGTCACTAGGGCCAGAGTGCCATGATTTCAGATCTGAACCTATTATGTTTTCATGAATATATGTGAGTTATTGATCCTATCTTGCAAGTCAATAGTCACCTACTATGTGTTATGATCCGATAACCCCGAAGTGACAATAATCGGGACCACTCCTGGTGATGACCGTAGTTTGAGGAGTTCATGTATTCACTAAGTGTTAATGCTTTGGTCCAGTACTCTTTTAACAGGAGGCCTTAATATCCCTTAGTTTCCAATAGGACCCCGCTGCCACGGGAGGGTAGGACAAAAGATATCATGCAAGTTCTTTTCCATAAGCACGAATGACTATATTCGGAATACATGCCTACATTACATTGATGAACTGGAGCTAGTTCTGTGTCACCTAATGTTATAACTATTGCATGAGGAATCGCATTCGACATAATTATCCATCACTGATCCATTGCCTAGGAGCTTTTCACATATTGATCTTTGCTTAGTTACTTTAACGTTGCCACTGTTACTATTACTACAAAGCTGCTACTGTTACTTTTGCCATCGTTACCATTACTTCCATACTACTTTGCTACTAAATACTTTGCTGTAGATATTAAGTTTTCCAGGTGTGGTTGAATTGACAACTCAACTGCTAATACTTGAGAATATTCTTTGGCTTCCCTTGTGTCGAATCAATAAATTTGGGTTGAATACTCTACCCTCGAAAACTGTTGCAATCCCCTATACTTGTGGGTTATCAAGACTATTTTCTGGCGCCGTTGCCGGGGAGCATAGCTCTAGTCTTTTAGTCACTTGGATTTATATCTGCTGATCACTATGAGGAACTTGAAAGACAAAAAAACCAAGATTTATCCGTCAACTATGAGGGGAGGTAAGGAACTGCCATCGAGCTCTGCACTTGATTCACCTTCTGTTATGAGTAAATTTGCGACACCTACACCTGCTATTGATTCTGATAGGTCGCATGTTATTGATGATGCCACTTCTGCTTTGCATGATATTTATGACGAAACTACTTCTATGCTTAATGATACCGTGCCACTAGGTGAATTTCTTGATGAACAACTTGCTAGTGTAAGAGAGAATGAAATTATTGAAACTGATAATATTGATGAAAGTGATGATGAAGATTCTCCCCCTAGATATGAATTGCCTGATGCACCTGAGGGTTATGTTATGGATGAAGAAACTGCTAGAGACTTTTTTGCTTGCAAAGATAGATATGATCTTAAGAAACTGTTAGCTAAGCTGAAAGAAAAGTCTTTGAATGCTAGAATGAAATATGACCCTGCTTTTGCTACTTCGCCTATCTGTATTTCTGATAAGGATATGATTTCTCTATCGATCCTGAGTTAATTACTTTGGTTGAATCTGATCCTTTTTATGGCTATGAATCTGAAACTGTTGTGGCACATCTTACTAAATTGAATGATATAGCCACCCTATTTACTCATGAGGAAAAAATTTGTTACTACTATATCCTTAAGTTATTTCCGTTCTCATTAAAGGGTGATGCTAAAACATGGTTTAATTCTCTTGATCCCGGTTGTGTGCGTAGTCACCAGGATATGATTTATTACTTATCTGCTAAATATTCCCCGCTCATAAGGAACAAGCTGCCTTAAGGGAAATATATAATTTTGTGCAAATTGAAGAAGAGACTCTCCCACAAGCTTGGGGAGGCTTCTCTAATTACTTAATGCTTTTCCTGATCATCCTCTCAAGAAAAATAAAATACTTGATATCTTTTATAATGGACTAACTGATGCTTCCAGAGACCACCTGGATAGTTTTGCTGGTTGTGTTTTCAGGGAAAGAACTTTTGATCAAGCTGAATTGCTATTGAATAATATGTTGAGTAATGAAAATGATTGGACACTTCCTGAACCAACTCCTAAGCCAACTCCGAAGAAAAGGGGTATTCTATTTCTCAGTCCTGAAGATATGCAAGAGGCAAAGAAATCTATGAAAGAAAAGGGTATTAAAGTTGAAGATGTTCAGAATTTACCACCTATTGAAGAAATACATGGTCTTGATAACCCAACACAGGTAGTAAAGGTAAATTCTCTCTATAGATTTGATGGAGGTGATATTCCTTGTTATAAGTCTGCTAGCCAATGCTTGGATGAGTTTGATAATTTTATTGTTAAACAAGAAAACTTCAATGCTTATGTTGGTAGACAATTGAAACGTAATGCTTATATGATTGAACACTTGAGTGATTATATGTCTAGAGTTAAAGGTGAACTTAAACTTATTAGTGAACATGCTTATATGGTTACCACTCAAGTAGAACAAGTGCTTAAAGCTCAGAATGATTTGGTCAATGAATTAAATAATAAGAAAAATGATAATGTTGTTAGAGTTATGACTAGAGGGGGTAAAATGACTCAGGAACCTTTGTATCCTGAGGGCCACCCTAAGAGAATTGAGCAAGATTCTCAGAGAACTAATGTTGATGCACCTAGTCCTTCTAAGAGGAAGAAAAAGAAAAATGATAGGACTTTGCATGCTTCTAGTGAACCTGTTGTTGACACACCTGAGAATCCCAATGATATTTCTATTTCTGATGCTGAAACACAATCTGGTAATGAACATGAACCTAGTGATAATGTTAATGATGATGTTCATGTTGATGCTCAACCTAGCGATAACAGTGATGTAGAGATTGAACCTGCTGTTGATCTTGATAACCCACAATCAAAGAATCAACGTTATGATAAGAGAGACTTCGTTGCTAGGAAGCACGGTAAAGAAAGAGAACCATGGGTTCAGAAACCCATGCCTTTTCCTCCTAAACCATCCAAGAAAAAGGATGATGAGGATTTTGAGTGCTTTGCTGAAATGATTAGACCTATCTTCTTGCGTATGCGTCTGACATATATGCTTAAAATCAATCCGTATGCTAAGTACATGAAAGATATTGTTACAAATAAAAGAAAGATACCGGAAGCTGAAACTTCCACCATGCTTGCTAATTATACTTTTAAAGGTGGAATACCTAAGAAACTAGGAGATCCAGGAGTACCAACTATACCATGCTCCATTAAAATATACTATGTTAAAACTGCTTTATGTGATCTTGGAGCCGGTGTTAGTGTTATGCATCTCTCTTTATATCGTAGACTTGATTTGAATAAGTTGACACCGACTGAAATATCTTTACAAATGGCTGATAAATCAACTGCTATACCTATCGGTATTTGTGAGGATGTCCCTGTTGTGGTTGCAAACGTTACTATTTTTACGGACTTTGTTATTCTTGATACTCCCGAGGACGATAGTATGTCGATTATCCTTGGTTGACCCTTTTTGAATACTGCAGGGGCTGTTATTGATTGCAAGAAAGGCAATGTCACTTTTCATGTTAATGGTAATGAGCATACGATACACTTTCCGAGGAAACAACCTCAAGTCCAAAGTATCAATTCTATTGGAAAAATTCCAACAATTACTATTAGAGGTTTTGAATTTCCTCTTCCTACTGTCAAGAAGAAAGATGATATTCTTATTGTTGGGGACGTGCATATCCCCGTTGAGGTAACCTAGTGTTATTCAAAAATTCTCCGGTTTCATGTTATTCGGAAAGAGTTTGTTAACAAGACTTGATCAACCTTGTTAATAGATTCCATCTGATGAGCATGAGATGGATGAAGTTAGAAAGAACAACCTTCTGTACCCTCCTTTTACTTTCTGTTATTTAGATTAAATAAGGAAAAATATTATTTTCTGTCTGTTTTCTGAATTATCCTTGCAATAAAAAAATACCTCGAAAATAAAAGTTCTACAAATGTCACGAAATTGAAATATGATTTTTTGTAGAATATTTAAGAATATCTCGCACTGAGAAAACAACAGAGGGGGCCACCACTTGGCCACGAGGGCACAGGGCGCGCCCACCCCCCTGGGGCGCGCCCCCTGCCTCGTGGGCCCCATGTGGCCCCTCTTCCACTTATTCCAGCACCCACACGCTCCTTCTTCCTTCAGGAAAAATCCCCACATAGCTCAAACCCGTGTTCTAGCTCTTGTTGCTGCGATTTTCGATCTCCTTGCTCAAAGCTCCATTCGCAAAACTGCTTTGGGTGATTGTTCTTCGGTATGTGACTCTACAATGGTCCAATTAGTTTTTGTTCTGGTGCTTATTTATTGCAAATTTTTGCTGCTTAGGTGACCCTGTTCTTGAGCTTGCATGTCAAATTTATATGGTCCCAGGTAGTTCTAATGCATGATATAGTCTCTAGGCACTTGTGGGAGTAGTTGCTATCAATCTTGTTGAGTTTGGTTCACTTTTATTTGGAGTCACTAAACATTTCAGAAATTTTCAGAGGGAGAAAATGTTGAAGAGATTGTTCAGAAGCTCTTCAAGCTGAAGCTCGAAGGATAAGCAAAGTGAAGAGAATAAGAAGCCCAAATATAATCTTCCTCGCACTGCGGAGGTTCGGCCGTGTGATGAGTTCTTGAGAGCCGCCGGAATCTATGAGGATTTTTATTACTTGGCTGAGAATGCAGGCCTCACCGACTTCCTCCATGACCAGCTCGAATAGTATCTCCTACTCACTAATATTTTTGTGCAAAATTTTCATTTCCATGCTAGGAGATCACCACCTTCAGTGGATTTTTATTTATATGATGAGTTTAAGGAGATGTCACTCTATGATTTTTGTGCGGTTTGCAAGTTGCCTTTTGAGGGCAGCGTCGAGGAACCACATCCTAGGGATGTGGCAGAATTTATTGATATGATTGTGTAGGGGAAACGAGAAAAGTGTCATATGCAAGAACTACCAGCATACATTTTCCTGTTCTACGTTACTATGCAATATTTGCTAGTCGATGTTTAATTGGCCGCGGGAACAGTGGGGGCCTCAGTGCTCTTGACCTCGCCATTTTGCGCCATGCTTTACTCCGTGACAGAACTTTCAGTTTAGGTGCTATGGTTGCTAAACGGTTGAGCCTAAACCGTACAAAGGGCCCCATTTTTGGAAGTATCTTTGCTTCACGTCTTGCTAAATATTTTGAGATACCTATTAGACACTATGAGATAGAAGAAAAGGTGATGCCCCCTATTTTCTTAGACTATAAAAGTATGGTAGCACATGATTTTATTTGCGATGATAAGGAGAAGAGACTCATTTATAACCTGGTATTCAGTGAAAAGACTTGTCAGATTATTACCCTGCCTGCACCTTCTTTGTTTAACATTCATTCAGGCACATACATCATCCTGCCCGATTACATTTATGCATATTGGGAGCGAACACGATCCCTAGAGCCAGAGCCATCTCCTAACCCTTATCGGCAGTCTGGTTATCAGTGGGATCCGGAGGAGATCGCCAACCAGTGGCACCCAGAGGACACTCCTCAGTACACTTGAGAAGACCACTTTGATCCATGGGCATAACTTAGGCCAAAAGACTAAGCTTGGGGGAGTACGTATTTCTCACCGACATTACATTCATGTTCACACACTCATGCCAGTTGTCGGTGCTCATACTTTTTCATTGTAATATCCATGCTAGCTTATTTTCTGTTTTAAGCCTTCTTCTTGTATGTTTGAAGAACCTTAAGAAAAACCAAAAAAATAGTGTTAGCTTTTAGCTAGCTTACTTTCCATGCCTATAGTAGTAGTAATTAAAAGAAAACCAAAAAAAGATTTCTGGTTCTTCTTTTGCTTGTTGGGAGCTTTCCCGTGTAAATAGTTTTATTTCTTTTCTTTGGGGGTCGAGAGGAGAATACCGTGATGAAAATGTTGAGTGGCTCTTATATTCATTATTTTTGATTTAACAAAGAGCCCATATTACCTTGTCTTCTCCTGTGTATTAAATGCTTGCAGATTCCAGCTTAGTCCAATGCACGTACATTATTATTATTATCCACACCGTTCGGTCATGCAAGTGAAAGGCAATAATGACGATATATGATGGACTGATTGAGATGAGAAAAGCTAGTATGAACTCGACCTATCTTGTTTTTGTAAATATGATTAGTTCATTGTTCCTGATTCAGCCTATTATGAATGAAACATGTTTGCAATGACAATTAGAGATTATAGTTGCTCATTCAATGCTTAATTTGCTAGGAGTTTATAATGGCTTACCTTGCGTGCCAACATGCTATTAAAATAGTTGTGATGTGGTATGATAGGGTGGTATCCTCCTTTGAACAATTCGAGTGGCTTAACTTGGCACATGTTCACGCATGTAGTTCAAACAAAACTAACATAGCCTCCACGATATTTATGTTCATGGTGAATTATATCCTACTCATGCTTGCACTCAGTGTTGATTAATTTTAACACATGTTCATGACTATTGTCGCTCTCTAGTTGGTCGCTTCCCAGTCTTTTTCTAGCCTTCACTTGTACTAAGCAGGAATACTGCTTGTGCATCCACTTCCATAAACCCCAAAGTTATTCCATATGAGTCCACCATACCTTCCTATATGCGGTATCTACCTGCCGTTCCAAGTAAATTTGTATGTGCCAAACTCTAAACCTTCAAATGAAATTCTGTTTTGTATGCTCGAATAGCTCATGTATCAACTAGGATTGTCTGTATCTTCCATACTAGGTGGGTTATTCTCATGAGTAGTGGACTCCGCTCCTCACTCACGAGAAAATGGCCGGTCACCGGGATGCCCAGTCCCATGCTCAAATCAAAATAATTGCAAACAAAACTCCCCCAGGACAGTTGTTAGTTGGAGGCACCCGTTGTTTCGGGCAAGCCATGGATTGATGCTTGTTGGTGGTGGGGGAGTATAAACTTTACAATTCTGCTTGGGAACCACATATAATGTGTGTAGCATGGAAGATATCGAGATCTCTGGGTTGTTATGCTGACAATGAAAGTATGCCGCTCAAAATATTATTTATCTCTATTTCAAAATCGAGCTCCGGCACCTCTACAAATCCATGCTTCCCTCTGCGAAGAGCCTATCTATTTACTTTTATGTTGAGTCATCATCCTCTTATTAAAAAGCACCAGTTGGAGAGCACTGCTGTCATTTGCATGCATTACTATTAGTTTACATTGAGTATGACTGTGATTGGATCTCTTTTACCATGAATTACAATGTCTAGTCAGTCCTTGATCTTCAGAGGTGCTCTACATTTATGTTTTGCAGTCTCAGAAAGGGCTAGCGATATACAATCTTGTTATATCATATTATGATTGTTTTGAGAAAGTCTGGTCATCCGATATTTATTATTATTGCTCGCTAGTTGATTATGCCATTGATATGAGTAAACATGAGACCTAAGTGTTATTGTGAATATGGTTAGTTCATAATCTTTGCTGAAAACTTGAATGCTGGCTTTACATATTTACAACAACAAGAGCAAACAGAGTTTGTAAAAGTTTTTCTTTATCACTTTAAGTTTGTCAACTAAATTTCTTGAGGACAAGCAAAGGTTTAATCTTGGGGGAGTTGATACGTCTCCAATGTATCTACTTTTCCAAATACTTTTGCCCTTGTTTTTGACTCTAACTTGCATGATTTGAATGGAACTAACCCGGACTGACGCTGTTTTCAGCAGAATTGCCATGGTGTTATTTTTGTGCAGAAATAAAAGTTCTTGGAATGACCTGAAACTTCACGAAGAATATTTTTGGAATATATAAAAAATACTGGCGAAAGAATCAACTCTAGGGGGCTCACACCCTGTCCACGAGGGTGGAGGGCGCGCCCACCCCTTGGGGTGCGCCCCCTGCCCCGTGGGCCCCCTGAGGCTCCACCGACCTCAACTCCAACTCTATATATTCATGTCCGGGGAGAAAAAAAATCAGAGAGAAGGATTCATCGCGTTTTACGATACGGAGAGGCCGCCAAGCCCTAATCTCTCTCGGGAGGGCTGATCTGGAGTCCGTTCGGGGCTCCGGAGAGGGGAATCTGTCGCCGTCGTCATCATCAACCTTCCCCCATCACCAATTTCATGATGCTCACCGCCGTGCGTGAGTAATTCCATCATAGGCTTGTTGGACGGTGATGGGTTGGATGAGATTTATCATGTAATCGAGATTGTTTTGTTAGGGTTTGATCCCTCGTATCCACTATGTTCTGAGATTGATGTTGCTATGACTTCGCTATGCTTAATGCTTGTCACTAGGGCCCGAGTGCCATGATTTCAGATCTGAACCTATTATGTTTTCATGAATATATGTGAGTTCTTGATCCTATCTTGCAAGTCAATAGTCACCTACTATGTGTTATGATCCGGTAACCCCGAATTGACAATAATTGGGACCACTCCCGGTGATGACCGTAGTTTGAGGAGTTCATGTATTCACTAAGTGTAATGCTTTGGTCCGGTACTCTATTAAAAGGAGGCCTTAATATCCCTTAGTTTCCAATAGGACTCCGCTACCACGGGAGGGTAGGACAAAAGATGTCATGCAAGTTCTTTCCATAAGCACATATGACTATATTCGGAATACATGCCTACATTACATTGATGAACTGGAGCTAGTTCTATGTCACGCTATGTTATAATTGTTGCATGAGGAATCACATCCGACATAATTATCCATCACTGATCCATTGCCTACGAGATTTTCACATATTGATCTTTGCTTAGTTACTTTACCATTGCCACGGTTACAATTACTACAAAGCTGCTACTGTTACTTTTTCCATCGTTACCGTTACTTCCATACTACTTTACTTCTAAATACTTTGCTGCCGATATTAAGTTTTCCAGGTGTGATTGAATTGACAACTCAACTGCTAATACTTGAGAATATTCTTTGGCTCCCCTTGTGTCGAATCAATAAATTTGAGTTGAATACTCTACCCTCGAAAACTGTTGCGATCCCCTATACTTGTGGGTTATCACGTACAGTAGAGCTCAAAAATACAATTATACGGTGAAATTGTTTCCGGTCGCAAGTAAATCCCACACAGTTAGTCCCCGCTAAACATTTCTGTTCGTATGTACATCCCACATAGTCGCTCCAAGGAAAACATTTCCGTTCACTGGTACATCGCACACAATTTTTCCCGTTAAATCGTTTGCGTTATTGAATGTATCGCACACGGTCCATAGAAGAAACTGTGTGGCAAAGGTTGTCCATCACACACAGTTTTTATGTGGTAAACGTTTACGCAAGGTGGCCTAACGCAAACAGTTTTCAAGAGAAAGTCGTGTGTGATTGTTCATTGATCCAACACGGTTTATTCCTAGAAACTGTGTGCGTTGCCTGAGGTCATCGCCCACGGTATTTTTTTCAACAACCGTTTGTAATAGCAAAACCTAATTAGCAGGATAATTGCCCTATTATTAATAATCCATTTATTAATCTAATTGACATTCATATTAAGCACATAATATATTTCATTTCCATATTAAGGAAGCAGAATTTCATAATTGAAATACATCAGAGTACAACATGATATAGCTTCAGCACTCAGCTACCCCATTACACAACTGTACCAGCACCAAGTTTCACATGCAACATGTAGAACCTTTCGAAATTAGCACCATAGATGGTACATAGACAGATGCATCTCATTTGGAAAACTACTGAAGCGGAAGGCAAATACTGAGCCTTCATTCATGTTGAAGGTCTTTGCAACTTTAGGCCAGTGCTTGTGGATGATTGACCGTCCATCCTTCGTCCTCTTCAGGAACACTTCAATATTGAACCGTGGGTGTTGTATGAAAACCTTCCTCGCCTCCTGACAATAGAGGTGGGTTGAGAGGTAATCATGAGTGAACTGCTTTGGAAAGGCCTGAAAACAAGGATGTGCATAAATATCTTCTCTATATTGGAAATGGGGCAAAGGAATAAAAAAGGCAAGGTATAATAGTTAGTACCATCTTGTAGTGAACTGATGCCGTCTTCATTGTGCAGACAAAGATCTTGTTGTTTTTTGTCGCTAATTTCTTTATCCTAACAATCTTTCTGAGTTTCTTGATTTGATTGATATTCATGGACAACTCATTTCCCCAAATACAAAAAGGGTCGAACAGTGGCTCAAAACCTCTGACAGCAAGACCTACATGTGCAAGACCAAATTGTTAAAAACCAAAATATTAGAATGGTTCCTGCAATTGCACAATAATGTGCTATTAGAAAACGGACCATGCATGTGCTAACCTGGATTGTAAACCTCAGTGCTTCCCATTGTTTCCCTGCAACACATATAAGTTAGTTAGTCATCAGGTTAAGTAAGGGTTCGCATGCTATCAGTAAAATATGTTGATGAAAATTAAGCACATTGCAGATTCATTAGATTAATTCAAGCCACATGGAAAACCCATTTATCCAAACCAAGCATGATTAAGAACTAGGAAATATAGCACTTGTATATGTTTCTCATGCATTAAGTGCAGCCAAATTCGATTTATTCCTCACATGCACAACAATACAAAATTCTACGCACGACAATTGGACATCACATTGCATAATTGAACCAAGCAGCTAACTAAACACCACAACAAATGAACCAACATTAACTGAGCACCACATTGCACAATATAACATACTCCTAATAGAAGATCAGACAGTCAACCAAAAAGTTAACCATAGCCAATTGTAGCAATTGTATTTGTTTCTCATGTATTTACTACAGCCAAATTCAATTTATTCCTCACATGGTATACAATAACAGAATGCACCCACAACTATTGAACATCGCATTGCAGAATTGAACCAAACAGTTAACTAAACACCACAACACAAATGAACCAAACGTTAACTGAGCACCACATTGCACAATGTATAACCAAACCAAGCATGCTTGGCAACTTGGAAATATAGCAATTGTATTCGTTTCTCATGTATTTTGTAAAGATAAATTCGATTTATTTCTCACATGGAAGACAATACAAAATTGCAGCCTGAAGAATTGAACATCACATTTGCAGAATTGAACCAAACAGTTAACTGAAGATGATAACTAATTAAAAAAAAGTTAATAAGTGAGCACCACACTGCATGACATATAGAACATATACACTAGAGCAACAGATTGCATGGTAAAATTAGATAGCACAATTCACTAGAATTTGTGAAGGCAAGGCGGGAGCAGCACACGCAACGGGTAAACCGAGCATGCTTAACCAGTGTAGCTAGCAAATGGCAAGGTGCTCCTCCATGATCTGGGGGTCGGCACGAATGGTAGCCATCACGACCTCATCCACGCGTGTGGCCGCGATTTGCTTCTCCGCTGCCAAATGCTCCTTGAGATCCTGGCTATACTGCGTGCACCATGGCTTAGGGTCGCGCTTATTTACTGGAGGGGTCGGTGATTTGGGTGGAAGGTGTCGCGCTCGCGCCGGCGGTCGGGGCAAGTGGGATGTGGAAGGAGGAGGAGGATGGGGGTCGGGTGTGGATTACCTGCCTGGATAGACGAGGCCGAGCAGCGTGAAGGAGGGTCACTGATGAGGAGGCGGCGCTGCAAGCAATGAGTGAAGGTTTCAACTTGGAAAGGAAGGCAAAAACAGGGGAAATGTGGCTTTTGGTAAGGGGGAGGGGCAGGGAGGTAGATATTTCCGCGGAAGCCGAAAATTCGGAATCGCTTCAGCGAAAAAACTGGCGTGCACAGTGTCATCAGACACGGTCCCTTATTTAGAACTGTGTACAATATGTGAACATCACAAATGATTCAGATAGCTTAACTCGTGTGTGATGAGTTTGAACGTCAAAAATTTTGGTTCGAATTTCCATGGTTATAGTGGTCATCCCTGTCATTGCATAATTTGGGTACACAAAGGAGACTAATGCACACCCACACTTCTTAATTGAGCAAGTTCAACAATTAAACAGAGCTAGCTGACCTAAACAGTACTCTAACAAATTAAAGACCAGCGCTCTTAATTAAACAATAAAAAGAGTACTACTACGGCTAGTGCTTGTCGATCTCTGCCGCCGCCTCCATGTCCAGCTCGCGCCCGATGGTCTCCTGGGGAAGGGGCTCCATGGCATCCATAGAACCATACTCGGCAAGCATCTCGCCATCCACGTCCGCCATCTCTTTGGAAAAGGCCGCCACGAGCTGGGCGTGGGCGGACGCGATTTGGGCTTGGACGGGCTCCGCCGTCGCAAGGTATGCGGCAGAGAAACGGACGGCTGCTCGAACGCTCTCGGTGATTGCCAGCTCTTCGACCATGGGTTGCCGACCGTTGTCGGAGAAGCTTCGTTCGATTTGTGTGGTGACCGCCAGGAGCTGGGCGGGGGCGGCCTCGACATGGTTGTGGGCGGCCTCCATCAGGGCTAAAGCCGCCGCTGCGGAACGGACACCTGCTGTGCAGCTCTCGCCAGTTGTTATCCCTGAACGAGATGTTGCTGCCGCCACCTGAGAAGCAACAGCGGCCGTTTGGGCTGCCATGGCCGCTCGGTCGCAGATTGCGGCCGTGCTCATGCACCTTGTTAGCACGCGCATGGCGGCTGCGGCCGCACTCTCGCCGGAGTGGGCCACCGAAGTTGCCCTCACAACGCGGGTCCACGTGCCCATCTTTCACCGGCAACGATTGAACAGTGAAATGATATTTGGGGAGCGAGCTAATGTGCTTGAGACGCCCGCTGTGGATTGTAGCCGACGCACCTTCTCGCATAAGCCATAGGCGTACTATATACCGACGGTGCTCCAGGATATTTTGTGCTGCATCTCACACGGTTGGTGATAATAAACCGTGTGGGATCTACTTGATTTTTCATCTTGATTTGAATTACATAATGGGGTCACAGCGGCAATGGACGGTGTTTGAATTGCTAGACCTTTTATCTGGAGTGAACATGCAACTACATGTGTGTCATAAAAGAATTGGAATTATTCAGGGTTCGTTTGAACATTTTATACATTAAATTGGTTTTCTAGCAATTTCAAGTGCACAATTCAAAATTAAACTACATGCACATGCTCCGGTGCACCAATATGGGTTGTAAAATCATATATGTGTCGATGGGTTTATGCTTATCTCCCATGCAAGAAATGGGGATGAAATTCAAACACAACGGCACCGTGGCTCTCCGGCAAACGTCGACGTACTTGCTTTTGTAATTCTAGTAAATCCAAAATTCGTCCGATATTCATGAAACTTGGCATGCTATGATGGAGCTGCGTCAACATGTCGTGATAAATTTTTTGTCCCATTTGGGGCAGGTGTGGGTATAAGCTTCTCATAAATTAGAGCTTCTCAAAACAAGTGTGATGGTTTCGGTAGGGAACGTTTCACCTTTCTGGACTAAACGATATCCGTTGCCTCTTCTCGATTTCAATTTTTTTCCTAGTGTCAACAAAGAACAACAAGAGTGTTGTGTCAATTTTTGGGATTTTTCGGGGTTCTCTTGGACATTTTTATATAACTGAGTTTTCTGTGCATTCATGTGCATAATTCAAATTTGAACTACAGGCACATGCTCTAATGCGTATAAATTAGTTGAAAATTCAAATCTGTGTCCTTGGTTTCCTGCTTAGGTCCCATGCAAGAAATAGGAATGAATATCAAACACCCTGCCACCGTCACTCGGCCGCAAATAATGAGATACCTGGTTTTTAAATTCTAGTAAATCAACAACTCATCTGAAATTCATGAAACTTGGCATGCTATCATGGAGCGGCATCAACATGTCGTGGTAAAATTTTTGTCCCATTTGGGGTAGGTTTGGGTATATGCTTCTCACAAACCAGAGCTTCTCACAACAAGCACGATGGTTTCGGTAGGGAACGTCCCACCTTTGGGGATGAAACGATATCCATTGCCTCTTATTGCTTCCAAAAAATTTCTCGTGTCAACATAGAACAACAGGAGTGTTGTTTCAATTTTCGTGATTTTTCGGGGTTCGTTTGGACAATTTTATGCATTAACCGAGTTTTCAATGCTTTTAAATGCATAATTCAAATTTGAACTACATGCACATGCTCCAGTGCATATAATTTGGTCGAAATATCACATCTGTGTCGTTGGGTGCATGCTTCGGTCCCATGCAAGAAATGGGAATGAATTTCAAACAACAGGGCACCATTGATTGCCGGCAAAACATTGAGATGCCTGGTGTTTATTCTAGTAAATCCAAAACTCGTCTGAAATTCATGAAACTTTGGCATGCTATCATGGAGCGGCATCAACATGTCGTGGTAAATTTTTTTGTCCCATTTGGGGCTGGTTTGGGTATATGCTTCTCACAAACCAGAGCTTCTCACAACAAGCATGATGGTTTCGGTAGGGAACCTTCCACCTTTGGGGACCAAACGATATCCATTGCCACTTATTGATTTCAATTTTTTTTCTCGTGTCAACATAGAACAACAGGAGTGTTGTGTCAATTTTTGTGATTTTTCGGGGTTCGTTTCGACATTTTATGCATTAACTGAGTTTTCAATGCATTTATATGCATAATTCAAATTTGAACTACATGCACATGGTCCAGTGCATATAAATTGGTTAAAAATCAAATATGTGTCCTTGGGTGCATGCTTAGGTCCCATGCAAGAAATGGGAATGAATTTCAAACACCAGGGCATCGTTGATTGCCGGCAAAACATTGAGATGCCTGGTTTTTGAATTCCAGTAAATCCAAAACTCGTCTGAAATTCATGAAACTTGGGCATGCTATCATCGAGCGGCATCAACATGCAGTGGTAAATTTTTTGTCCCATTTGGGGAAGGTTTGGGTATATGCTTCTCACAAACCAGAGCTTCTCACAACAAGCATGATGGTTTTGGTAGGGAACGTCCCACCTTTGGGGACGATACGATATCCATTGCCTCTTATTGATTTCAAATTTTTTTCTCGTGTCAACATAGAACAACAGGAGTGTTGTGTCAATTTTTGTGATTTTTCGGGGTTCGTTTGGACATTTTTATGCATTAATTAAGTTTTCAATGCATTTATGTGCATAATTCAAATTTGAACTACATGCACATGCTCCAGTGCATATAAATTGTTGACAATCAAATCTGTGTCCTTGGGTGCATGCTTAGGTCCCATGCCAGAAATGGGAATGAATGTCAAACACTAGGGTACCATTGATTGCCGGCAAAACATTGAGATGCCTCGTTTTTAAATTCTAGTAAATCCAAAACTCGTCTGAAATTCATGAAAGTTGGCATGCTATCATGGAGCGGCCTCAACATGCCGTGGTAAATTTTTTGTCTCATTTGGGACAGGTTTGGGTATATGCTTCTCACAAACCAGAGCTTCTCACAACAAGCATGATGGTTTCTGTAGGGAACGTCCCACCTTTGGGGACGAAACGATATCCATTGCCTCTTATTACTTTCAAAAAATTTCTGATGTCATTATAGAACAACAGGAGTGTTGTGTCAATTTTTGTGATTTTTCGGGGTTCGTTTGGACATTTTTATGCATTAACTGAGTTTTCAATGCATTTATGTGCATAATTCAAATTTGAACTACATGCACATGCTCTAGTGCATATAAATTGGTTGAAAAATCAAATCTGTGTCCTTGGGTGCATGCTTAGGTCCCGTGCAAGAACTGGGAATGAATTTGAAACACCAGGGCACCGTTGATTGCCGGCAAAACATTGAGATGCTTGGTTTTAAAATTATAGTAAATCCAAAATTCGTCCGAAATTCATGAAACTTGGGCATGCTATCATGGAGCGGCATCAACATGCCGTGGTAAAAATTTTGTCCCATTTGGGGCAGGTTTGGGTATATGCTTCTCACAAACCAGAGCTTCTCACAAGAAGCATGATGGTTTCGGTAGGGAACGTCCCACCTTTGGGGACGAAACGCTATCCATTGCCTCTTATTGCTTTCAAATTATTTTCTCGGTTCAACATAGAACAACAGGAGTGTTGTGTCACTTTTTGTGATTTTTATGGGTTCGTTTGGATATTTTTATGCATTAACTGAGTTTTCAATGCATTTATGTGCATAATTCAAATTTGAACTACATGCACATGCTCCAGTGCATATAAATTGGTTGAAAAATCAAATATGTGTCCTTGGGTGCATGCTTAGGTCTCATACAAGAAATGGGAATGAATTTCAAACACCAGCGCATCGTTGATTGCCGGCAAAACATTGAGATGCCTGGTTTTTGAATTCCGGTAAATCCAAAACTCGTCTGAAATTCATGAAACTTGGGCATGCTATCATGGAGCGGCATCAACATGTCGTGGTTTAGTTTTTGTCCCATTTGGGGAAGGTTTGGGTATATGCTTCTCACAAACCAGAGCTTCTCAAAACAAGCATGATGGTTTCGGTAGGGAACGTCCCACCTTTGGGGACGAAACGATATCCATTGCCTCTTATTGATTTCAATTTTTTTCTCGTGTCAACATAGAACAACAGGAGTGTTGTCTCAATTTTTGTGATTTTTCGGGGTTCCTTTGGACATTTTTATGCATTAACTGAGTTTTCGGTGCATTATGTGCATAATTCAAATATGAACTACATGCACATGCTCCAGTACATATAAATTGTTGAAAAATCAAATCCGTGTCCTTGGGTGTATGCTTAGGTCCCATGCAAGAAATGGGAATGAATGTCAAACACCAGGGCACCGTTGATTGCCGGCAAAACATTGAGATGCCTGGTTTTTAAATTCTAGTAAATCCAAAACTCGTCTGAAATTCATGAAACTTGGCATGCTGTAGCAACCCGACCTCAGACGGTCAAATCTCTGTGTTCAGTGTCATCCCTGGATCGGTAATGCTGACACACACAGTACTCGAAGGATTTATAATAGAGTAGCAATCACACACTTATTACATCGAATGTCTCAAAAGAGAACTTATTACAATAAATATGGCTTAAGGCCATCTAAATGAGATAACAGCGGAAGGCTTGGAAGATAAAGTGAGTCCATCAACTCCAACGGCATAGCTGAGTGCATGACAAATGACCTATGGCACCTTACTCGTCGTCTAAAAAGTCTGCAACATGATATGTTGCAGCTCGAAATGGGTCAGCAAATGGAATATGCTGGCAATATAACACAGTAGAGCAATGAACAGATAAATGCTATCACTACATGCATATATGGCTGGTGGAGGCTCTATGGTTATATTGTTTTTGCGAAAAGCCAATTTTTTCCTACAACAAAGGAATAGATTTTATTTAACTATCATGTTGGTTGAAACATCATTGACAAGGTTCCTCCAACTCAATCCCAATTAAAGTAGTCATTAACATCCCAACAAATTAATTTAGAGTGATGAGATCAAATCAATAATTCAAGTACCAGATACTCAAGATGTCCATAACCGGGGACACGGCTAACCATGATTAGTTTATACACTCTGCAGAGGTTTGCGCACTTTTCCCCACAAGACATGATCTCCTCCGTTTGATTTCTCGCACTACATGGTGTTTGAGAAACGGATGACCGAGACGCAGTCTTTCAGAAGCATTAACTCTTTACTCTGGGTAGACAGTTACACCTACTTTCCCTCTACATCTGCTAGCCTACCACTGAAAGAGGTCACGCAACATACTCAACTATGCCAGAGCCCATAATGGCTTGTGGCTGCACACAGAAGTTTCTGGCATGAATAATCTTATGATCCCTTTGAGCCTGGGTGGCGGACCGTAGGATGATCACACGGGTACTCCGGGATATCCTAGGACAACACTGGATTCTCCAGGTGCCCACAAGCAATCCACCCAGAGGTGTATTAAAGTTGCCACCTTAAGTTGAACCATTAATTAACAACTCACATCTGTCATGGATACACTCAAACCCAATACATGTCTATGAGCATAGCATGGCAATATAAGCATAACGTATAAGTAACTCCCAGGGGTTTGATAATAAACAGGGCAATAGGTTCTACCTCATCATCTACTTCCTAGACCCACATGTTAAGAGATCCTACTCATGCAATGTGTGAGGGTTGAAACTAATACATAAAACTCGGTAATAAAGGGGTATGATCAATGTGTTACTTGCCTTGCTGACGTTCCGCAAAACCTAGTGACTCGTAGTAGCATGCTTCGCACTCCGGGAATTCTATCGTAAACAAACATTAGCATACATAAGCACTCAAGCAAATATGCACGGGTAAAACTCAAATAAGAAGATCTAACCAGAAATTTCAACTGAAGAACTCCGGTTTGCAAAAACAATCAAATCAAACGGAGCAACGAAACTCAAACTACGAAAGAAACAAGATATATTTACTAATCAGGACTAAAGTCAAATTTTACAGTACCAAAATCTTGTTCCAGTTTGTTAAACAGAAAGAGGACTTCGAGGCGAAGATCTAGGCGATTGTTTCACCTGATTTGGATAAACGAGCGAAAAGATAAATTAAAACGAAAATTAGGGCAGAAATCGCGATCGGAAATAATCGCGGAAAAACCCTGGAAAAAGAAAACTGACGAACAGGCTAACGAACGAACGTTCGCTGTCTGCGGCTAACGGATGAACAGCGTTCGTTAAAACGAACGTACGGACGAACGTCCGCTAAATAACCGAACCGAGAAAAACCGAACGAACCGATCTAATTAAAAAAACTAGATCTAGGATTTCTAAAAAAACCGAACGGTTAACCAAAAAAAAACAACGACGAACGGCGGTGGCGGTGTCGGCTACCTCCGGCGAGGCTCCGGCGGCGGCGACGGCGGGCGGCGCGGCGGACAGTGGCGACGGCGGCGCGAGCGGCGGCGGCGGCGGGCTGGCGGCGCGGCCTAGGGTTTGGGGCGGCGGGGCGGCTGGAGGCTTGGTGGGCTGGGGACTCGGGGCGGCCAGCTTATAAAGCCTGCCCCTGGCGGGAGTCCGGGTCGGTTACGGCCCGTTAGGTCGGTGCAACTTTTTTTTAACCTGACGCGGAAAAACAAATAAAATAAATACTAAACGGAGTCCAAAAATCTTGAAATAAATTTTCTCGGTCCTCTAATAATATTGTGGACAAAGTGAACATTTATTTGGGCCTCTATTGCAATTTTGAAAAACGCATATTTTCCCTAATTCAAATAAAATAGCAATAAAAGTCCAAAAATATTATTTATTTGGTTTTAATATTATTCCTCCAATATTCCCTTTATTTTGGAGAAGTCATATTATCTCCTCTCTTATATTTTAATATAAAATATTTTTGGAGAGAAAAATAAATAAAACCAAAGTGATCCTTGTTTCGATATTTGATAAAATTCAAATATGAAAAACGTGAAATACCCAACTCTCTCCGTGGGTCCTTGAGTTGCTTAAAATTTCGAGGATCGCAAAGCAACAATGCAGTAAAAATATGATATGCATGAATGACCTATGTATAACATTCCAAATTGAAAATTTGGGATGTTACACATGCTATCATGGAGCGGCCTCAGCCTGCCATGGTAAATTTTTTGTCCCATTTGGGACAGGTGTGGGTATATGCTTCTCAGAAACCAGAGCTTCTCACAACATGCATGATGGTTTCGATAGGGAACGTCCCACCTTTGGGGACGAAACGATATCCATTGCCTCTTATTGCTTTCAAAAAATTTCTCGTGTAACCATAGAACAACAAGAGTGTTGTGTCAATTTTTGTGATTTTTCGGGGTTCATTTGGACATTTTATGCATTAATTGAGTTTTCAATGCATTTATGTGCATAATTCAAATTTGAACTACATACACATGCTCCAGTGCATATAAATTGGTTGAAAAATCAAATCTGTGTCCTTGGGTGCATGCTTAGGTCCCGTGCAAGAAATGGGAATGAATTTCAAACACCAGGGCACCGTTGATTGCCGGCAAAACATTGAGATGCCTAGTTTTGAATTCATGTAAATCCAAAACTCGTCTGAAATTCATGACTCTTGGGCATGCTATCATGGAGCGGCATCAACATGCCGTGGTAAATTTTTTGTCCCATTTGGGGCAGGTTTGGGTATATGCTTCTCACAAACCAGAGCTTCTCACAACAAGCATGATGGTTTCGGTAGGGAACGTCCCACCTTTGTGGACAAAACGATATCCATTGCCTCTTATTGCTTTCAAAAAATTTCTCGTGTCACCATAGAACAATAGGAGTGGTGTATCAATTTTTTTGATTTTTCAGGGTTCGTTTGGACATTTTTATGCATTAACTGAGTTTTCAATGCATTTATGTGCATAATTCAAATTTTAACTACATGCACATGCTCCAGTGAATATAAATTGGTTGAAAATCAAATATGTGTCGTTGGGTGCATGCTTAGGTCCCATGCAAGAAATGGGAATAAATTTCAAACACCAGGGCATCGTTGATTGCCGGCAAAACATTGAGATGCAAAACTTGTCTGAAATTCATGAAACTTGGGCATGCTATCATGGAGCAGCATCAACATGCCATGGTAAAAATTTTGTCCCATTTGGGGAAGGTTTGGGTATATGCTTCTCACAAACCAGAGCTTCTCACAACAAGCATGATGGTTTCGGTAGGGAACGTCCCACCTTTGGGGATGAAGCGATATCCATTGCCTCTTATAGATTTCAATTTTTTTTCTCGTGTCAACATAGAACAACCGGAGTGTTGTGTCAATTTTTGTGATTTTTCGGGGTTCATTTGGACATTTTTATGCATTAACTGAGTTTTCAATGCATTTATGTGCATAATTCAAATTTGTACTACATGCACATGCTCTAGTGCATATAAATTGGTTGAAAAATCAAATATGTGTCCTTGGGTGCATGCTTAGGTCCCATGGAAGAAATGGGAATGAATTTCAAACACCAGGGCACCGTTGATTGCCGGCAAAACGTTGAGATACTTTATTTTTAAATTCTAGTAAATCCAAAACTCGTCTGAAATTCATGAAACTTGGCATGCTATCATGGAATGGCACCCGACATGCTGTGGTATTTTTCGTGTCCATTTTGAGAGAAGGCACACTTGAATAATGACAGCCAACAAAGGCATTTTGAAAAAATAGCTGCCACTTTAATATCTCAAACGTTTGTATAATTCAAACCATGTGCGTTCTGTTAACCATTCACGTGACACCACGTGTCTTGGTTTTAATGGATGTAGTGTGTCGTGCGGACAGCTGCTTGACCTTGACTGAACGGGAGGCGTGCGAGCGCAGTCCGGTGCGCAGGCTGACCAAGAGGCGTGCAAGCTGTCCTCGAATGTGCAGGCTCATCGGGAAGCGTACGAGTTGTACGCTGCGCAGGCTCACTGGGAAGCGAGCCCTTTGACTTCCATGGCCGCCCGCCCTCCTCTCCATGTGCACGCCCCCCTCGACGGCATGGGACGCCGCCGTCGAACGCTACCTCTCAGCGCCGCCAGCTGCCGTTGTCCCGCCCCTCGCCCGTCGACCCTGGGACGACGTGATGTAAAGTGAGAGCAGGATTTGTGCATCTCTTCAACGCAAACGGTTCTTTTGGATGACCCGTGTGCAACCACTCAAACAATTTGGTGCGATTTGCATCTGTCATATTGGGTATGTTAACATTTGTCAAACTGGAAAGATTGACATTTGTCGATCTAGTAACATTGCCATTTGTCAACCTTGTAACACTGTGATTTGTCAAAATATGAAGCTAAAATTCACTAGCAGTATCTAATTTTTGCAACTAAAATTCAGTAATTAAGCATAGATTTCATTCATAGATTAAGAAGTTGTTCTTAATTTATACAAACAGTTCAACTCGACAGCTGAACCGACCAAACTTTTCCCCAATTGTTGCCAACCACGTACTGAAATAGCTAGTTCAACTATATATCCTAGCTAATTTTAAGTACGTTGTACAGTTCCACCACATCTATAGTCAGATGAACTGAACAAAATAGCCCCTAAATACTACTACTATTGTGGTGGGGCTTTGTACTACTTCCGGCAGCCTCTCCTCTGCCGAGCGCGCTGAGTAAGATGCGGAGGAGGAGGAGCCTACGGAACGAGCTGGGCAACCGCAATACGGTGCCTGCTGCTGTTGTAGCTTCAGCGACGCTCACCTCGAACACTCTCTGCCGCTCCAGATGACCCCTCTCGAAGCGGTGGTTCTCCTCGTAGATCTCCTGATTCCTCGCCTCTAAGGCGGTGTGTGCCGCAGCCACGGCGGCCATAAGGCTCTTTGCATGCTCGACGAGGTGCTCCTCCTCCTCCCATAGGAACTTGGTGTAGCGTGCAAGGTCGCTGACGCACGTGTGGGCATCCACCTCCACCTCCCGCCTTCGGGCGGTGGTGGCAGAGCGGGTGATGACCCCGGCGGTCGACTGTGGGCTGGCGGCCGACGACGGGGTGGCAGCCACGACCACCACATCCCGCCTTCGGGCCGCGGTGGCAGGGCGGTGATGGCCACGGTGGCCGGCAGTGGGGTGGCGGCCACGACGACCACCTCCCACCTTCGGGCCGTGGCGGCGGAGCGGACGATGGCCCTGGCTTTCGATGGTGGTGTGGCGGCAACGGCGGCCGGCAACAGCTGCCGACGGGCACGGGCGGCGGAGCGTGTGATGGGTGTTTCGCGCACACCCAATATGGATGCCACGCGCACTACACTACGTCGGGGACTGCGCCGCCGCCATGATGTAGCCTCCCAGTTGGAGCTGTCCTCTGATGACGGCGAGTGACTGAGCGACGACGACGGACCGGTACCATTGGCGATAGTGGGAGAAGCAGACGAGATAAGCTACAGGGAGGGAGGGGAAAATGCGACGCAGGACTCGCTGGACGTGAGGATTTTTATAGCAGGCCGATAAGCATTGCGATTTTGGGGGATTTCACCGAGTCGGGCGGGAAGCTTGCGCGGGAACCTGCGAGGTTGCGAGGGAACGGGCTCACCGACGATTCATTGGCGCCACCGTTTGGCCAAAAGAACGCCCCTGCGCACTACGCAAGCTTGCGCTGTAAGCCGTCTGCGGCAGCGGGGTGACAAGACATGCGAGAGGAGGACGAAAGTCCACGTACACATACGGTTAATAAAAAAAGTTTGCGATTTAATTACCTACTATACCCCCATCCTGGTTTATAAGTATGATTTAACTAATAAAATACGAATGCATGCCGCCAAAGATTATATAGTTGGACTCATATTTGAACAGAGTTTCCAATTATGTAATTTTTATAACATGCATTAACATTTTGTTGGTTAAGTTTGAGGGCAAAGTCTGGCACAAAATATAAAGGGGACTATAGACTAGACGGAGGTGGTAGCACACGGCCGCTCTCTACGCAGTGACACAACTGTCGGCCGGCTTGAAGGCGACCATTTCCTGTGTGTTCAACTACTCTATGCGTGTGCTTGCTTGCGGTTCAGTCGGCCGCGGCGCGCTCTGCTCGTGTCCCGCCGCACGTGCTCTGCTCTCGCGTCCCTCCGGGTGCTCTGCCCTCGTCCCTCCACGTGCGCTACCAGTGTTTGTGGCCGGCCCACGATCACGCATGTTCATGTGCATGTCGCTGCTGTCAGTGTCAAAACCGGCGGATCTCGGGTAGGGGGTCCCGAACTGTGCGTCTAGGATCGATGGTAACAGGAGACGGGGGACGCAATGTTTACCCAGGTTCGGGCCCTCTCTATGGAGTTAATACCCTACTTCCTGCTTGATTGATCTTGATGAATATGAGTGTTACAAGAGTTGATCTACCACGAGATCGTAATGGCTAAACCCTAGAAGTCTAGCCTATGAGTATATGGTAATGAATCTGTCCTATCCGGACTATGCTCTTCATTTTATATAGACACCGGAGAGATCTAGGGTTACATAGAGTCGGTTACATAAGAGGGAATCTTCATAGTCGGTCGCCAAGCTTGTCTTCCACGCCAAGTAGAGTCCAATCCGGACACGAGTATAGTCTTCGGCCTTCACACCTTCACAGCCCATTAGTCCGGCCCAGTAGATAACATGCCGGATGCCCGAGGACCCCTTAGTCCAGGACTCCCTCAGTAGCCCCTGAACCTGGCTTCAATGACGAGGAGTCCGGCGCGCATATTGTCTTCGGCATTGCAAGGCGGATTCCCCTTTTTCCGAACTCCAAGATAGTCTTCGGATGTGATGATTGTATCCGGACCTGTTACAAACCATGCACAACCGCAGAGAGAATATATATATGTTGCACGAGTTCCATCCGCTGACAGCTTCCTGCAACGTGATATCAGGCCCGTCCGGTCACAATTTCGAACCTTTTTCTTCTGCCATCCCACGTTTCAAAACGCGGTTGCTACTGGCACGTCTTGTCGAAGCAGAGATCGTGCCCCCCTATTGCGAGATTCTCATCAATGCGGGCATGGGTAACCCAACCGTGTCGTTTACACGACCCTTGGGAATAGGCGAGTTTAAGGCGAGCAGGGATGCGTTTGACATTCGTGGCCTCTATAAGGGGGTAAGGACTCCCTTCTTCCACCCACGCCCTTTCTCTTCCTCAGCCTTTCCGTCCCTGAGCTCCAGCGCCCAAGCCTTAGCTTCTCTCTTGTTCGAGAAAATACTCCAAAGATGTCCGGATCCGGAGCTAGACGTAAGTGGATGGCCTCTTTCGTCAAGAAGAAGGACATCAAGGAGCTCCGGGAAGCCGGATATCTGGCCAAAGAGATCGCTCATCGACTCCCGGCCAAGGGACAGATCGTCCCCACTCCCGAGCCCCACGAGAGGGTTGTGTTCCTTACACATTTCGTCCGCGGGCTTGGGTTCCCTCTTCACCCATTCGTCCGCGGGTTGATGTTTTACTATGGGCTGGATTTTCATGACCTAGCCCCCAACTTCATCCTCAACATTTCGGCGTTTATCGTCGTCTGTGAGGCTTTTCTCCGCATCCCGCCTCACTTCGGCCTGTGGCTGAAGACCTTCAATGTGAGGCCGAAAGTTGTGCGCGGCCAGCAAGCAGAATGCGGAGGCGCTATGGTGGGCAAGATGCCCAACGTCACCTGGCCCGAAGGTTCGTTTGCGGAGACGGTGAAGGGGTGGCAATCGGGGTGGTTCTACATCACCGAGCCGCGCGATGCTAACTGGTTGGCGGCCCCCGAATTCCGATCCGGAATCCCGATGCGGCTCACCTCCTGGCAAGAGAGGGGCCTAACCTGGGGTCCCTCGGACGAGCTGACTGGGCTCCAGACGTGCATCCAGAACATGATAGAAAGGAAAATCAAGCTCGTCAACGTGGTCCAGGTCATGCTTGTTCGTCGGGTCCTTCCGTGCCAACGCCGATCTTGTAATTTGTGGGAGTTCGAGCCGGCCAAGCACCAGACGCTACTGGGGCTCTTCGGCACGACGCACGAAGAAATCTGGAAGGTGCTCTTCAAGGCCGGCGAGACGCCACCGCCTACGACCGAAGACCGCGGGCTTAGTTTAAAGTGCCAGCCCAACCCGGTCAGTTCCTTTAATGTTTTCAAGGAGCATCCCCTACTAGCATATTTTGGGAGGAAATTTAAGCTTCTTCCCCCTATTTTCAGGCCTGGATTAAGTTGGCCGAGGAGATCAGCTGTCCGGCTCCACTGCCCGAGGACCAAGAATTTCCATTATTGGAGAACATGCTGTTCCCTGCACCCTACGAGGTGCCAGAGAAGACGGCTAAAAAGGCGGCCCAAGGGGCCAAGAAGGGCCTTTGCCGGAGAAGCACTCCGGACGAGACGTCCGAAAGCGAGACTTCCTCTTCATCCGTTGACGACAGCGATGAAGAGGAAGAAGAAAACGACTCCCCACCTGAAGCGGGGAGGAAGAAGAGAGCGGCCCCCACAAGCCCGGAGGCGGAAGCGCCTAAAAGGGCTAAAGGCTCCCTCACGGATAACTCTGCGTGGGACGTCGACAGCAGTCCGGAACGACCTCGCCGGACCAAGCCTCGGGCTGCTTCGTAAGTACCAGAATTCGCAAAAGTCTGGCCTTCCTGGTTTGTAATATTGACGCATCGTAAACTTTTGTCATTGCAGTCCGGCGCGCGGTGACTCCCCACGATCCTCGACAGAGGATTCACTGGACACAGAGGAGATGGCTAGCATGTCTCTGCCACCTGCTCATTCCGTCTCACTCAGGGGTGATGACGAGGTGGTGTCCAAAGAGGCCTTCCCAGGCGGGGTAAGGTTCCGGAGATCATCGGGGTAACGCCCCAGGATGACTTCCTCGGACGCCAGACACACGGGGAAAAAAGCCCCCATGGAGACTGGCGACGGACCTCAGCCGGATACCATTCCGGAAATCTATACGGCTCCGGGGTCTAGCGAACAGCATTCCCACCAAGGAGGGAGCGTGCCTGTGCCACCGGTGACCTCTGTCCAACCAGAGGCACCGGATAATCTGCTGGAGGCGCTGCGAGGCGCCTCTATCGTGGATGAACATCGTGTCCTTATGGACACGGTAATAGAGAACGTTCAGTTTGCTAAAAGCGGACTGACCGAAGCCTGCACTAGCCTTCTAACAGGCTTTGAGGTAAGTAATGTGATTATAGGAAAAATATCACAATATAGACAGTAGCCCCTGATACTCTGTTTGGTGTTCGGGAAGGAAAGCCTAATAGAGGATCAAAAAATTGCAGGAGTCTAAC
The DNA here is from genome assembly GCF_018294505.1 of Triticum aestivum. NCBI lineage: Eukaryota > Viridiplantae > Streptophyta > Magnoliopsida > Poales > Poaceae > Triticum > Triticum aestivum. The sequence goes on from NC_057805.1 coordinate 202,267,885, forward strand.
TTGAGTTGTCTATGTAAATAAGCAGGTATCGCTGCAGGCTGCCACTGCTCATGCTGCGGAGGTCCCCAGACTGAAGCAGAAATTGGAGCGGGCCGAGGAGGAGCTCGGCCGCGTGAAGAAGCAGTTGGAGGATAGCCAAGGTATGCAGTAACCCGTGGGTACATTTCGAAAAAATGAATAGTCCGACCGGACTGAAAGTGTCATAAACTTTATTAGGGGCCACAACCGAGGTGGCAACCCTTAGGAAGGCGCTAGCCGAGGCCGAGGACAAAACGGCCAAGGAACGCGCTTTGCGCGAGAAGCACAAGGCCCAGGTTGAGTCCTTGGAGCGCGATTTTAAGGCGTAGGAGTCCGAATTGGCGAAGGCTTGCCAGAGCACGCATGACGCATGAGCCGAAGCCCAGAGCGCTCTCCAGGAGATTCAAGTGGCCCGAAAAATTGCGGCGGGTGAGTCTTTCACCATGCCGAGCAAGCATGTAGAGAAAAAGTCCCTTGTACTTGTCCTGAATTTTGTTTTTCCAGGGGCATTTTCAGGTCTGCCGCTCAGTGTGTCGGACGCGGCCGAGCATTATAGAGCCGAAGAAGGGATGTCTACGGAGAAGCTGTTCTGGTCCCAATATCTGGGATCCGAACATCCGGTGCCCTTCAGCGACCGGCTGAAGCAGTTGGTCGAGCTACACAGGTTGGCAGAGCTGGCCATGAAGGGCCTGATAGTCCGGCTGTGGCCTGCCGATCCTACACCTGGCAGCAATTTTGGATTTGTGCAGCGGCTTGTGAGTGCCTGTCCGCGGCTTGAAGCCGTGAAGCAGTCTGTCTGCATTGAAGGTGCGCGTATGGCTTTTGCCTGCATCAAGACGCATTGGGCGAAGCTGGATGCCAAGAAGCTAATGACCAAAGGACCGCCGAAGGGCAAGGAGCATCGTCGACCCGAGCACTATTTTGATGGCGTCCTGGAGGGGTCCCGCCTTGCGGCGGAGCAATGTTCGAAGGATATTATATTCCCATAAGAACATGTATATTATCTTGCCCTGTAATATGGAACAAAGATGTTATGTAGTATAATGTTTATGATTTTAAATTTTACCTCCTGTGCGGCCGTTTATTAATCTGGGGGATGACCAGTCGTCGGCTTCTGCCCCCACGTAGATAGTACGGGGGTGTTCGGGATAAATCTAAACACTCTTTACTCCACATTCTGGTCCTTAAAGGAGGTGTTTAGCGCAGCGAACAAGGCAATCAGACTATGCGGCCTTTACCGCCCCCACTTAGCCATAGGAGTTTGACAATTAATAAAGTTGGCGAAGCCCCTGGTGTTCGGAAGGCCGAATTAGGGGCGCTATACACGCCAAATCGGAAGAACCGATTCTTCGCAAGAAGCGGAAAAAATCTCCAACGATTTGGAACCTCACGAACAGCTGACCGGCTCTCGCCGCATCATGACAGTCAGTTTTCGGCTTTCTCTACTGAGGTGCTCGTCCGGAAGAACCGGGACACAATCGCAGTAGTTCTCCCTTTACTACCCTAGCCGATATAGCGGAACGTAAGGTAGTAAGCACAGGAGCTGGGCAACCCAACTATTGACCAAGGACATGATTCAGAGCCGATGCATATAATGCTATAAGTTCGGGGTGCCGAACTATACTGAAAAAGTGTTCGGACTTTTATTGCCGTGATGCGGGGTATAATGAAGCCCCTGGCGTACTAGTACGTACCATGATGTACGTGTGCGATGAGTAATAGATACTGAGGTGAGGAAACAGAAAAGATTAAGTAATGAGCTGACGCCACCATTTATTCATCGTTGTGATGTAGTCAGTACGTCGAGGCGTACTTTGCACTAGTAATGCGATAAGCAAGTAAGGCTATTTAACATGTCGTAACCAAGGGTGAGCTGCATGCGGGTATGTAAAACAAGTATACTAATCGTTTATTAGAGACCACCTGGGGGTTCCCTTGTACGCCATAGCTCGTTGCCTCCTTGGTGTGTTCTGCGAACGGTTCGTCCGTATAGACCTTGAAAAAGAAAAGAAAAACCCGTAAAAATAAAAAGCAGGAGCATGCGAATCCTAGGGTCTATTAAGCCGTACTGTGGATCGCAAGCAAGTTGTGTCTCCGTCCATACCTATGGGGTTTCGAGTGCGTAATTTTAAATGCGCGTGGTACTAACACCATTGCCTCGTCGGGGCTGGGACGGGGGCCAAATTGCTAGTTTGGCTTGTGACGATCCAAGCTGTCCTGCTGCAGTGTTGTTTGGACCCTCTTAATGATGTCCACGGGCTCGGCAGCCGGATTATAGTGCTGCTTGAGAAGGCCACTCTATGCTTCTGCTGCTAGGGCGACGGTGTGCTCCTCTGTACGGAGGGAGTGTTCCGTATTTCCGTTTACCATAATGATGCCGCCTGGACCGGGCATCTTGAGTTTGAGATAAGCATAGTGCGGCACCGTGTTGAATCTAGCGAATGCGGTTCGTCCGAGTAGTGCATGATAGCCACTGCGAAATGGGACAATATCGAATATTAGTTCTTCGCTTCGGAAGTTATCCGGGGAACCGAACACTACCTCCAGCGTTATTGAGCCCGTACAACAGGCCTCTACGCCTGGTATGACTCCTTTAAAGGTAGTCTTCGTGAGCTTGACTCGTGAGGGGTCAATGCTCATTTTACGTACTGTATCCTGATAGAGTAGGTTGAGGCTGCTACCACGGTCCATTAGGACTCGAGTCAGGTGGAATCCATCGATGATTGGGTCGAGGACCAGTGCGGCTGAACCGCCGTGCCGGATGCTAGTCGGATGGTCTCGGCAGTCGAAGGTGATCGGGAATGATGACCACGGATTAAACTTCGGGGCGACAGGCTCTACCGCGTAGACGTCCCTAAGTGCGCGTTTGCGCTCCTTTTTGGGGATATGTGTAGCGTATATCATGTTCACCGTTTTGACTTCAGGGGGGATTTCTTTTTTCCCCCGGTGTTCGGCTGCCGGGGCTCTTCGTCATCGTCCTCACTCTGCGATTCCCCTTCTTTATTTCTACTATTTGCCTTGCTGGCTTGTTTAAATACCCGGCAATCTCTATTAGTATGGGTGGCCGGTTTGTCTGGTGTGCCATGTATTTGGCAAGGACGATCGAGTATGCGGTCCAAGCTGGATGGTTTTCCACTGCTCCTTTTATAGGGCTTCTTTCATTGGCCGGACTTGGAAGCACTGAATCCGGCATGAACTGTTGTGTCATTGGTGTTATCGCCATTGCTTCGGCGTTTGTTTCTGTTGCGCCGTAACTTGCCGGCGCTGTTTTTTACCTTGGAGGGGTTTGCTTCGTTGGCCATGTTTGTACTGCGAGCCAGCCAACTGTCCTCTCCCGCGCAAAAGCGGGTCATGAGTGCCGTGAGGGATGCCATGGACTTTGGTTTTTCTTGGCCGAGGTGGCGTGCTAGCCATTCGTCACGGATGCTGTGTTTGAAGGCTGCTAAGTCCTCGGCGTCCGGACAGTCAACGATCTAGTTCTTTTTGGTTAGGAAACTAGTCCAGAATCTTCTGGCTGATTCCCTAGGTTGTTGAACTATGTGGCTTAAGTCGTCGGCGTCTAGTGGCCGGACATAAGTTCCTTGGAAGTTGTCTAGGAAAGCTTCTTCCAAGTCCTCCCAGCTGCCGATAGAATTTTCAGGCAGGCTGTTAAGCCAGTGCCGAGCTGGCCCTTTGAGCTTGAGTGGGAGGTATTTAATAGCATGGAGATCATCTCCTCGAGCCATGTGGATGTGGAGGATGAAATCCTCGATCCATACTACGGGATCGGTTGTGCCGTCGTATGATTCGATATTGACGGGCTTGAATCCCTCAGGGAATTCGTGATCCAGTACCTCATCTGTGAAGCAGAGAGGGTGTGCGGCACCTCTGTACCGTGCCGCGCCACGGCGTAGCTCTGATGGAGTCCGTCTGCGGCATTCGGACCGGGCGTGGTTAGGTTTGTGACGTCCAAATAGGTAGCCGTCTTCGTGCCTTGAGGCACGTTCTCGCGATCCGTATATTGATCTTGTATGTCCTTCTCTATTGTCCAAGGTCTGCCGGAGGTCATACGCGTGACCCCAAATTCTTCCGTCTTTATTTTTGCGGGGCGGTTGGGCAGGCTGCTGTTCGGCCTGAGTTGCCGCTTTATCCCGACCGCGTGGTGGCCGGTCGGTCGCCCCGTCTCGACCACGTGGTGGTCATTCCGCATTACGCGAGGGAGATGTGTGCTCTGGTGCCTCCTCATCGAATTGAGATAGCAGTCTGCGTTTTGGGTAGTTCTTGGTTGGGCGCTTGAGGCCGTATTCTTCCGGTGTCAGGACGTCAGTCCATCTGTCGATGAGCAGATCTTGTTCAACTTGAAGCTGTTGTTGCTTCTTTTTCAGGCTCCTTGCAGTGGTTATGAGTTGGAGCTTAAAGCGCTCCTGCTCCAGAGGGTCCTCAGGCACGATGAAATCTTCGTTGCCGAGGCTTGTCTCCTCTTCGGAGGGTGGATGGTAACTATTGTCCCCCGAGTCATCTTCTATGGCCTGCTCATCAGGGTTTTCTTGCCTGTCGTCATGTTCCTCCTGTTCGGATGCAGCTCCGACAGGGTCTTCATTGTTTTCGGCGTCGCCCGGAGTGCTATTTTCTCCGGTACCAGTATTGCTATCCTTTGAGCGGCGAGGTTTAGAACAGCGTTTGGGGCGCCAGCGCTTGGACTGCGTCTCGGAAGTTTTATTCCTATCTGGCTCTTCTTTATCGTCGCCAGATCCCTTGGGTGTATCAACCATGTATACGTCGTACGAAGAGGTGGCCGTCCAACGTCCAGTGAATGGCGGGTCTTGGCCTTGCTCATTGTCGGCATCGTCGTCCATACCGGTGATGTCTTCGGAGCCATAGTCAAGCACGTCGGTTAAGTCGTCGACGGTGGCTATGAAGTGGGTGGCGGGTGGGAAGCAAAATTCCTCGTCGTCCGCCTCTAGCTCGAACCAAACATAGTTCGGCTGTGAGTCTTCTTCCAAGGACAGGTTCTTCAAAGAATTTAGTACGTCACCCAAAGGCGAATGCTGGAAGACGTCTGCGGCACTAAATTCGAAAATCGACAACTGATCCAGCTCGGTGTCCGCAGGTGTATCGGGTCCGGAACGTGCAGCCGGAAACGAGTTCGGGGCTCTGTTGACGCAAGCATTGCAGGATGTCGAGTCTGTGTGCGGCTCCAACTGCGCGGACTTTGTGGCCTCGGAGGGCGCGATCTGCTTTGGTACTGAGGCCGTTGCAGCAACATGATCCATCTCCTCGGAGTGCTCCGATGACAGATTTAGGTCATGTTCATCGGAGAAAGGGGGAGCGGTCACCGCGGTATCAAATCCCTCGAAGATCAAGTCTCCATGGATATCCGCGACGTAGTTTAAGCATCCAAACCTGACCAGGTGGCCAGGGGTGTAACTATCGATCTGCTCCAGATGGCCAAGCGAGTTGGCCCGCAGTTCGAAGCCGCCGAATATGAAGATCTGTCCGGGGAGGAAGGTTTCTCCCTGGACCACGTCATTACTGACGATCGAAGGGGCTATCGAGTCCTTTGCCGACGGCACAGTGGAACTCTCAATGAAAGCACCAATGTTGGTGTCAAAACCGGCGGATCTCGGGTAGGGGGTCCCAAACTGTGCGTCTAGGATCGATGGTAACAGGAGACAGGGGACACAATGTTTACCCAGGTTCGGACCCTCTCTATGGAGGTAATACCCTACTTCCTGCTTGATTGATCTTGATGAATATGAGTGTTACAAGAGTTGATCTACCACGAGATCTTCATGGCTAAACCCTAGAAGTCTATCCTATGAGTATATGGTAATGAATCTGTCCTATCCGGACTATGCTCTCCGGTTTATATAGACACCGGAGAGATCTAGGGTTACATGCAGTCGGTTACATAAGAGGGAATCTTCATAGTCGGTCGCCAAGCTTGTCTTCCATGCCAAGTAGAGTCCAATCCGGACACGGGTATAGTCATCGGCCTTCACGCCTTCACAGCCCATTAGTCCGGCCCAGTAGATAAGAGGCCAGATGCCCGAGGACCCCTTAGTCCATGACTCCCTCAGTTGCGCGGGGCGCGGCGCGGCGATGCAGTTACCAGCTGCAAAAACCATCAAGAATGCATGCCGCCCGACCCCCTTTGTAGCGACCAGACCTCAAATGGCCTGTGCTGCTGTGCACCAGTGTCATCCCTGGATCAGTAATGCTGACACGCACAGTACAAATGGAGGATTTATAACAGAGTAGCAATCACACACTTATTACAACGAGTATCTCAAAAGAGAAATAAGTATGATAAATATGGCTTAAGGCCATCTAAATACGATAACAGCGGAAGACTTAGAAGATAAGTGAGTCCATCAACTCCAACGGCATCACTGAGTATAAGACCACGACCTAAGGCACCTTACTCGTCGTCTGAAAAGTCTGCGACATGAAATGTTGCAGCCCGAAACGGGTCAGCACATGGAATATGCTGGCAAAATAACACATAGAGAGTAATGAACAGAATGATGCTATCACTACATGCATATTTGGCTGTTAGATGGCTCTATGGTTACTGTTTTGCAAAAAGCCAATTTTTCCCTACTGCAAAACGAATAAATTTTATTTAACTATCATGGTGGTTGTTAAACATTGAGAATGGTTGATAGCATTCTCAATCCCAATTAAGTATCATCATTAACCCAACAAAATTAATTAAAGTAACATGATGAGATTCACATGATAATCCAAGTACTAGATACTCAAGATGTCCATAACCGGGGACACGGCTAACCATGATTAGATTGTACACTCTGTAGAGGTTTGTGCACTTTTCCCCACAAGACTCGATCGCCTCCGCTTGATTCTCGCACTACATGATGTTTGAGAAACGGATGACCGAGACACAGTCTTTCAGAAGCGTTAGCACCTTACGATGGGTAGACCGGTACACCTACATCCCCTACATCTGCTAGTCTACCACTGTAAGAGTTCACACAACTTAATCAACTATGTTAGAGCCCATAATAGCTTGTGGCTGCACACGGAAGTTTCTAGCATGAATAATCTCATGATCCCTTTGAACCTGGGTGGCGGTCCAAAAGAAACAGGCAATCCTGGAATACCCAGGTACCTCAATCCACCCAGATGTGAGTTTTAGTTGCCACCTTAAGTGTAACCATATATTAACAATCTCACATCTGTCATGGATACACTCAAACCCAATCCACGTCTACTAGCATAGCATAGCAATATAAGCAAACGTAGAAGTAACTCCCAAGGGTTTGATAATAAAACAGGTAATAGGTACTACCTCAACTACTTCCCAATACCCACAATTTAATTAGATCCTAACCATGCAATGTTTGAGGATTTGTCTAATGCAACAAAACTGGGTAGTAAAAGAGGTATGATCAAAGTGTTACTTGCCTTGCTGATGATCCGTGAAACTTAGAGATTCGAAGTAGCAAGCGGCGCACTCCGGGTACTCTATCGCAAACAAACAAGCATACAATAAGCACTCACCAAATGCACAAGTAAAACTCAAATAAAAGATCTAACCAGAAAGTTCAACTTAAGAACTCCGGTTTGCAAAAAGAATCAAATCAAACGAAACAACGAAAGTCAAACGGCGAAAAAACAAGCTTCGTTTACTAATCTGGATCTAAGTCAAATTTTACAGTAGCAAAAACTTGTTTCAGTTGGTTAAACAGAAAGAGAATTTTGAGACGAAACACAAGGCGCTTGAATCACCTGATTCCGATAAACGAGCGAAAAGATAAACCAGAACGAAAATCTGATCAGAAATCGCGATCTGGAATAATCGCGGAAAAACCGACGAAAAAGAAAACTGACGAACAGTTAAACGAACGGACGTTCGTTAACATCGACTAACCGACGAACACGTACGTTAAAACGAACAGATCGGTGAACGTTCACTAATTAATTAAACCAAAAAAATTAAACCGATCTAAAAAAATAAACCTAGGGTTTCGAAAAAAATAAACCGAGCGGTTTTAAAAAAAACCGGGCGGTTCGGTCGGCGGCTCGGCTATACCTCCGGTGAGGTATTCCGGCGAGCGGGACGGGGCTCCAGCAGGGTCTTCGGGTGCGGCGGGGTGCGGCGGGGCTCGGGGAGGCGACGGGCGACGACGGGAGGCGGCGGGCGGCGGCGTTCGGGAGCTCCGGCGGCGGCTCTTCGCGCGGCGGCTCCGGGCGTCGGGGCTCCGGCAGCTTCAGGCTTCGGTGGCTTCGGGCTGGGGTGGGATGAGGTGAGGGCAGCGAGGTCGGGGAGTATATAAGGAGGGGGTGCCGTGGGGGTGGGGGCAAGGCAGCGGGCGGCGGGGTCGTGCGGGACTCGGGCGGCGGCGCTGCCGTGCTCGGGAGGGAGACGGGGTGCGGGGCAGCTGGGCCGTCGGCTCGGCTTTGGCCCAGTCGGCGCGCTCGGGCGTTTTTTTGTTTATTTAAAAAAAAATTCACCGAACCTAAAGAAAATCGTAGAAAAATAAATAAAAATCCAAAAATGCCAAAACAAATTTTCACCGTCTAATTAAAATAATTAGAACGAGATGAACATTTTCTTGGCCCAAAAATGCAGTTTTGAAAATGTGCAATTTTTCTAATGCAATTAAAATTGCAAATAAAATCCGAATAAAATCAAATATTTGATTTTAATATTTTTCCTCCAATATTTCAATTATTTTGGAGAAGTCATATTTTCTCCTCTCATTTATTTTAATATGAAATATTTTTCGGAGAGAAAAATAATTAAAACCAAAAATCCTCGTTTTATTATTTGATAAAAATCAAATATGAAAACCGGGAAAAATCCCCAACTCTCTCCGAGGGTCCTTGAGTTGCTTAGGATTTTCGAGGTTTTGCCAAAATGCAATAAAATATGCTATGCAATGATGATCTAATATATAACATTCCAAATTGAAAATTTGGGATGTTACATTTATTCCTGCGGCCATTTACCTTCATCTCTCGTCTCACAGGACACAATAAGCACACCCACGAGGACACATACAGAGAGGACATCCAGCGGTTCCAATGGCGCTCCCCGTGGCTCCAATGGCGCTCCCAGCGGCCGACGACGTCAACGGCGGGCAGTTCACCAGGCAACACGTCGTGGACACCCACATGAGGGGGAAGGCTCTCTCGGTGGTGTACATGAACGATCCGGTTTCAGTGGAGATCTCCAGCCAAACTATGGAGCAGTTCCTTGCCGAGGACAAGTACCAAGTGGTCGGCTTCGACCTCGAGTACACCATGGGTCGTACCGAGCACGATCAGAAGGTTGCCGTCACCCAGTTGTGCGTGCGACATGACGTCCTCGTCTACCGCTACCACCTGGCAACAACGCCTTGCGAGCGTTTCTCCAGGTTTATCAACAGCTCCGACTACAGTTTCGCTGCGGTGAATACCACCAACGATCTAAAAGCACTCAAGGTTTCGGGCTTGAAATGCCTGAATCTTGTCAACATCCAGCGTGACTAAAAGGTCTGAGGCAGCGACAAAAACAAACTGAACTCCCTGGTTGACCTTGCATTAGCCATCATCGACCCCTACTACATGAAGATGAAGAATGAGAGCAATAAGGACAGGAACACCTGGCAGTGTGTGGCATGAGAGACTGGATGAACAACATGTCAAGTACCCGACCATGGATGCGTACACAAGCTACGAGATGTACAGGCGGATCGTTGACATGAGGAACTGTCTTCTTCCTAACCCAGACGAGGGATTGAGCCACATAGCAGTGGCGGGAGCGTCACAAGAACTAGATGACTAGACGATCGCTTCTCCTACTTTAGAATGCACGCAATTGTTTATTGAGGTGTGTGCAAATGATCTGTATAGTCACTTATATAATTGGATGTTTATTTCAGTTATATATATATACATGTTATTCCACTGTAGACAGAGCAAATCACACGGCTTATTAGTAGCAACCGTTTGTGTTATTATTGGTCTTCACACACATTTCTGATTACGGACCTGTTTGCCGCGTATCACACACATCTTGTTCAGTTGAACCGTTTGCATTGTGTTGCTTAATCGCACATAGTTCATCTAGTGAACTGTATGCTATATATCGCACACGCCTTCATCTGGCTGCCCGTTTCTTTTGTTCCTCCTCATCCCAAATAGTTAATTGAACTAAACCATATGCCCTGCATCGCACATGCAACTAAAATCTGAACCGTGTTTGATGCATCCATCATCGCAAATGTTTTGCACCCTTTTTGACGGGTTTTTTACACCACCGTTTGCGATTATGGCATCGCACACAGTTTCGTCGAAGGGTCTCTGATTGTTGTGTCGCGTTTGGACCATCCTACAATAGTGAGATCCATAGGATAAAACTTCTGATTAAATTCCAATTTCAATCGGTTGTAGGTCCATGATCCAATATCATCACATAGCTTATACCATGTCAATGCCTTTCCCTTCAAATATAAAGGGAAGACCTTCTTCTTGAAAACATCCTCGGACATACCTGCAACCTTGAATAATCCACAAACTTCATCCACATAGATTAGGTGCATATTGGGATGTAATGTTCCATCTCCTGCATAAGCATTAGCTAGCAGTTTCTCTATCATACCCGAAGGAATTTCACAATAAATATTTTTAGTAGGTGCAGTAGGTTGAGGAGCAAATCTTTGCTCTTCCGATCAAGGTGAAGATACCCCGAACAAGACCCTCAAAGGATTATTTTCCATAGTAACAAGTGACAGTAAATTTCACCACACTATATAAATGTTTCCTTACTAAATTCCACTTACCAAAGGCGCTTCACTCCCCGACAACGGTGCCAGAAAAGAGTCTTGATGACCCACAAGTATAGGGGGTCTACCCTAGTCCTTTCGATAAGTAAGACGGTCGAACCCAATGAGGAGCAGAAGGAAGTGACAAGCGGTTTTCAGCAAGGTATTCTTTGCAAGCACTTAAATTATCGGTAACAGATAGTTGTGTGATAAGATAATTCATAACGGGTAACAAGTAACAAAAGTAAATAAGGTGCAGCAAGGTGGCCCAATCCTTTTTGTAGCAAAGGACAAGCCTGGACGAACTCTTATAAAGCAAAGCGCTCCCGAGGACACATGGGAATTATTGTCAAGTTAGATTTCATCATGCTCATATGATTCGCGTTCGTTACTTTGATAATTTGATATGTGGGTGGACCGGTGCTTGGGTGCTGCCCTTCCTTGGACAAGCCTCCCACTTATGATTAACCCCTCTCGCAAGCATCCACAACTAGGAAAGAAGAATTAAGATAAATCTAACCATAGCATGAAACATATGGATCCAAATCAGCCCCTTACGAAGCAACGCATAAACTAGGGTTTAAGCTTCTGTCACTCTAGCAACCCATCATTGTCACAACCCTAGCCAGTGTTGCATTAGAGTGATGCATCATGTCTAAATTTTTCCCAGAAACCTGAAGTGGGGATGATCTAACCCCCCAGCACCACCTAAACCAACTAGGGTTACTAAATAATTTTCTCAATGAACCTGAAATGCCTTTCAAAAATGTCCATCAATTTTGTCTTGGTTTAGAACCTCTACCAAAATTGGTTCACATTTTTCTAGGACACCTAAGGTCATTGAATTAAATCATATGCTATTTGCAATTGGGCATTTAAATGATATATATTATTTGAAGTGCTCAATTAATTCTGAACTTAAGTGTGGGCTGTTAGGAATAATCCTAACAGAGCCCACAATTATTTTCAGGATTTTTGGAAACGTGTTGGTATTTTTAATGAAGCTCGGAAGTTACAGAAAAATAGAAAACAGAAAATAAATGGAATTAGAAAGAGAGAGAGAGAGAGAGAGAATACCTAGCCACTTACCAGCCCTGCGGTGCGGCCCACTGGCCCAACTGCCAGTCATCGTCTCCACCGCGCCAGTCGGACGCCGAGCGTGTGCCCGACGCGCGCGCACAGCCGTGCTGCCACGCCACCTGCCTGCCTGCATCCACGGGACAGCACAACGCCGCGGATCTTCTCCTCGGTGCCGTCCCGATCGATCCGGCCTCTATTCCCCCTTCTGCTCTCTCCTTCACCCCCCTGACGCCATGGCCGACGCGTGCTTGAGCTCGCTGCCGCCATAGCCGCGCCCACCGTGCTCCCCTCACCGCCCCTCTGAGTCCGCAAGAACCGCCGACGACCGCTGCTTCGCCCCACCCTGGCCCCAAGCGCTGGGACGACCTGCGTCACCGGCTACTCCACCTTCTTCCTCCTCGGTCGCCGGAGGCCGCGCCCATCGATTCGCCGCCGTCTCCGCCTCCCCGAGCTCGCTTTCAACCTCATCCAACCCACCGTGAGCTCCTGCACGCTTTCCCCCTAACCCTGTGGCTTGCCGCTCACCGTAGCCGTCGTTTCATAGATGGCTGTAGCAAGTCTTCGCCTTTAGCTCGCCGTCGGCGTAGCTCCGGTGACCATTTGGTCACCCCGGCGAGCCCAACGCGTTCGTAGTTCCCCGTAGAGCATGCCTAGCGCAAAAACTAGCCCGCTTGCTCTCTGCAGCATCGAACCCGTGGTCGCCCGATCTCCGGCCGCCGTGGACATGCTCGCCGTCATCATTGTCGGCCACTGCAGCACCTCCCACCACCACCGTTTGACGCGCGCCACTGCATGCGTTCGAATGCAACTAATCGCGCTCGAAATGATGCCCTGTGGGCGATTTCCGAAGCCCACCGCCGCATCTGGCCTCGCCGGCGGCTAAACACCGGCAGGTTGACCACCTTGACCGGCGGGGTTTGACCCCTCTCTCTCACTGATGTGTGGGCCCCAGGCCACTAACTAAACTAGGTTAGTGTTAGTCTAATGCTAACTAAACTTAGTTAGTTTAATTAACCACTGACAGACGGGACCCACTGGCCAGTTTGACCTGGACCGCCTCAGTTGACCGCTGACGTCACCCTGACGCAATAAGTATTTTCTGGATTTATTCTTATATAGGAATTTTCCAGAAATGCTACAAACTTCCAAAATTCATAGAAATTAATCTGTACTCCAAATGCAAAGTTTTATATATGAAATTTGACCAGAAAAATCCCAAATCTATCCATCTGTAATGGTTTATGCATGTCAGACACAAAATTTCACCATGGCTGTTCAAGTGAAAGAAGTTAATGCACCTTATGACTTCATAAAATGGGTTTGCATTGAATCTTTGGGTTCAAATGGACTCATTCAATCTGTTCTAGCTGTGCACCAGCCCAAAACAACACTCATTATGCCATGTCAATATAATGCCCATCAAATTGTTGCACTGCATTGATTGTATTTCCCTTCTCTGTTTGCCGGTATCCGTCCCCTCTTTGTAGACGATGTTCCGACGACGTGATCGATGACACCGATGAAGAACTATACTATCTTCAGAAGTGCCAGGCAAGCAAAACCCCCTTGTTCATTCCGATACAATCCCACTCTCTCGCTCCTGCTCTCTTTTACTACATTAGGACAACATCGATTCAACCGTTACATGCTCCGGTAGCTGAACCCCTTTTCCTCTGCATGACCTGTCATTGCCACAGTAAATAGATGAAACCCACTAGCATGAGTAGGAGTTGTTTGAGCCCTGATGTGCCTACTCATTCATGCTTGTTTGTCATGCCTGCTACTGCATAGAGTTGAGTCGGGTCTGATTCATCGGGAATGAATTGGAATGATGATGAACATGTCCTACTGTGTGTGAGCTAAGTGTGTGAACACGATTTGGTAAAGGTAGCGGTGAGAGGCCATGTAGGAGTACATGGTGGGTTGTCTCATTGAAATCGTCCTCAAGAACTGAGTTCTGTGTTTGTGATCCATGAACAGCTACTACCACATGTTGGGCCCTGAAATATGACCCCGCTCAACTTATTAACCGCCCTTGTCCTCTGTCCAGGAGTTGCAACTAGTTTCTGGTGTTTGCAGGATATGTGTTGGAGGCCGTGCGTAGTGCTGAGCCCAGGGGTGGGCTATGATGCGGTAGATACACCGTGGCCCGGTGTACCGGGCGCCCATTTGGTGTCTCGGGAACCCGGCACACATCGTTTGGGGCTGTGAGCGAAACCCCGGCCGGATCTCCTCTTGGATGCAACCCGAATAGGCGATAAACCTGGACTAGAGACTTGTGTGGTTAGTTAGGTCGTGGTCTACACCCACGTCGGCTTTCGCTTGAAGTCTGTCGAGCACATGTCGTGTGCAGACGCTAAGTGGTGGAAACATGTGTGAACAAGTACACCCCTGCAGGGCTATAAATGATCTATTCGAATAGCCGTGTCCACGGTAACAAACTTCTGGGTTACCTATAACAGTTCATAGACAAGTGAAAGTGGATACTCTAAAATGTGCAAGATAAGCGTGAGTGCTATGGATGGCGTTCTCGTAGGGAGACGGGAGTGGATCCATAGTGGTGTATTGATATGGTGAATATGTGGACTCGTGTGCGCCACCTCAAAAGAGTTACTTGCACTCGTAGTTTAGGATAGCCACTAAGTCAAAGCTGGCTTGCTGTAGTTAAACTCCACCACCCCCTTTGTTGATACTGATGCATATGTAGTTAGTTCTAATGTAAGTCTTGCTGGGTACATTTGTACTCACATTTGCTTATTTTATGTTTTGCAGAGAGACGTCAGTCTCGCTAGTAGTTCCGTGTGGACTTTGACGTTTAGCTTGATACCTCAGCTACGATCTTGTGCCCTCGGCAGGGTCTTGTAGATAGTCAGGCTTCTCAGCCTTTTTCATTTGTAGTTGTGTGTACTCAGACAAGATAAGCTTCCGCATGTGCTATTGCTTGTATGACTTGAATGCTGGGTCATGAGATCCATGTTTGTAATATCTCGCTCCCCGGAGCCTAATGAATAAATACTTTGAGTCGTAGAGTTTCGTTGTGATGCCATGTTTTATTTACACATATCGAGCATATTGTGTGTATGATTGAAATGCTTGGTATGTGTGGGATCCGACAACCTAGTTGTTTATCCTTGGTAGCCTCTCTTATGGGGAAATGTAGTCTTGTGCTTCCATGAGCCATAGTAGTCCGCTACAGCCCGGTTCACCGGAGTCCTACTAGCCCAGCACTACTGCTCCGGAACACTTGACTGGCCAGCATGTGATTCACTTCGTTCCTGTGTCTGTACCTTCGGGGAAATGTCACGCGGTGACATCCCGAGTCCTGCCTAGCCTGCTACAGCCCGGTTCACTGGAGTCCTATTAGCCCAGTGCTACAGCCCAGATTCGCACGCTGCTGACCGACATGCTCGATGTTGATTCATGTATGCATGTCCCTGTAAGTTAGTGCCACTTTGGGTCCACGACTAGTCATGTCGGCCCGGGTTCTCTGTCATATGGATGCTAGCGACACTATCATATACGTGAGCCAAAAGGCGCAAACGGTCTCGGGCCATGGTAAGGCGACACCCGTGGGAATACCGTGTGTGAGGCCGCAAAGTGATATGGGGTGTTACCGGCTAGATCGATGTGACTTGGAATCGGGGTCCTGATAGCTTTGGTATCAAAGCCTGACTGCCTGTAGGATTACCAAGCCAAACTGGTCGAAGTTGAGTCTAGCTAGAAATGCTTTAGTTGTATGTAGGGGGTTGATTGTGGGATGGAACGTAAGGCTCTTTTTACTCCTTTACCTTATGCCTTCTGATCTGAGTCAGCCTCTTCTCTTCTTCGGGGATTAAGAACTAGGCCTTCTCATCTATCTATCTGGATGACGAGTTACTATGATAGAGACTTATAGGACTGATGGATTCAAGTCTCAGTTCACTTTCTACTACTTCCGTATGTTCATAGCTAGCCTCAGAACCTGGATATTGTGATGCTGAGTGATCATGCCACTATTTTGCAGGATGTCTCAGATCTTTTTGAGCATTTACAGCCATTATGCTGTCTGAGTCATCTCAGGTTTCTAAACAGTCTGATGCATTTGCAAATCCCTTCCTCCCGTTCTCGATGTTCCTTTGGGCCAGACTAACCACACCAATAGCCGATTTGAGCTACTCTATTGCCTCGACATACATATTTGTGATATTATTATGACCCTGGGTGTTTTAGGGAGTCACCTAGTAATCTAGCCATGTCTTGTGTTCCCAGTGTGATGATTCTGACCACCATCCTCGAAAGCATCTCGTGATGCCATTTAGTTAGTAGGCCTTCTACTTTTGGGTTCTTGAACCCAAGATCCACTCCACTTACCTCCTGTTGATAGTGTTTGCTAGTTCCTTTATGATATTAGTAACCTTGCGATAGTGCTCGAGGTCCATGGTATTTCCTTCTTCCTAATACCATGAACTACTTATGGCAGAAGATCCTCGTTGAACCAAAAGATCACAACCAGAGTGCTCTTGATGAGTTCTCGATTCTATGTTGTGACTCTGCCATTTCTACTTTTCTGCATGGGTTATCCGGAAGAAACCTGTTGAACTTGATTCGACATACTAATCTATGCATCCACAACTCAGAAAGTTATATGTTCCTTGAGTTGTCCCTCTTTAGTTGTATTCTGACCCCCGTCTATCAATTGATAGTCAGGAGTAGTCGTGCACTCGTGTTCATCGATGCCCATTATTCTTGTGGTCCGTCAAGCCGTTATATTCCAGAATCACTAGGAGAACAAACTCCAGTACCTCATCCATATCTAGAATTGGGTCAAAGCAGTTATTCTGCAGATCAAATGCTAATCCAGCTTTTGATTCTGTTCTACCTTGAAGTATTGCCCTCTTGATGTCAGGAATGTCATGATAATTGCACCAACTCTTATAAATTCTTGATGCAGTGATACTTCTCGCCATCATCATTCGCTCCTTGGTTCCGTGTTGTTGCAACTGGAATACCGACAAGTGAACCGTGATGTGTGAAATCAATACTCCTAGCAACTAGTTGCTTGGTAGTAAATGGACAATATTCTCATTCTTAGTGTGTTGGTTATTGAATCATCATTCTAAGATAGATTGTGCTACCTTGTCCTTATTTCTAGTGCACTCTTCGATCTTTGAGTTAGGATTGAATTCCTTGCTCTTCTGTTCATGTCGTCTTGCCTTGAAAAGCAAGTTTGATCTCGAGCTTAATAGCATATCGGTGGTTCGTGATGTTCCGAATATCTTCTCGGAAGTATTACCAAGTTGTCACCTGACCGCTATGTTGAGTTCGTGATCATGTTGGTTTTCCTCCAAACCACACATTCTCCAAGAATCTGTGTTGGATACCCCTGAGGTAGTTGGTTAAGCTAAACAACAACTTGGAGAGTTGGAAGATGAAAGCTTGTCCGACTTAGTTCATCACTAAGGGATATCCTTGTGTGTGTGTGTGTGTGTGTGTGTTGAAGAAAGATGATATCTCCATCGATAGGTCCTCGTGATCAGTTGTTGGATCTATTGCCTTGTCAAACTTTGACTTGAGTATGGGCTATTGTCAAGTCAAATCAGAACCAACGATGTTCGTAATGTTGTCTTACTCGTGGTTGATCCCTCGAGCATACACCATTACATCTTTTGGTCTGACTAATGCTATCACCGTGTTCACATGATGGTGGAAGTCCAGTGATATGGAAATTCCGATGAGTTGCTGTTGAGCCCATCAGCAGCATTTTGTCTCCCCCATGATTCATGTTGAACATCAACCTAGTGTTGAAAACTTTGTAAGCAATGCCTTCGTGTTCCATTCATGAAGCTTATGCTTGGATGGAAGAAGTGACTTCTTCGAATTCATGTGCATTTGGTGCAAGCTGCCGCCGTGAGTTCGAGACAGATTGTTTTTGTTTCCTCTGGAATCATCCCAAGTTAGTCACGCATATGTGCGAAGTACTCTATGGTTTGATAGGTTGGCCGCCTCCATTCTGTATGTGTTCCTAGCACACCAAGCCACTGATTGATTTGTTCAAGGAGAAGAAATTTCTTCTTAAGAGCTAGACTTACGCAAGGACTTCGATATCCTCGATGATGGTTCCCCACCTGAACTCGGTAGTGTTTTATTATAAGACTACTACGTGGTCGTGCTTCTCTTGGATAGCGTGTTCACAGGTTTGTAGCAGAACCAGCTCATGTTTTGGAGCTTGCTATCGTAGTTCATTCCCCGAGAATCTCGCAACGTCATCTCGTCGAATTGTGTTGCAAGCTTTCATTTTTCTTTCTAGACTTGATGAGTCTGGAATATCCTGACACCAACCAGATCTGAATCTTAGGCAGATATGATGGTTGTAATGTACTCCAAGAACTATAATATTGGTCTCTCTGTAACCGGTAAACTGGATGTCGTGGCCAACACACCCAGCCGGAACACCTATTATTGTAGTATCTTGATTGAGGAAGTTGGCCACCTCCCCATAAGGATTTCGTAGGATTTACTCCAGAAGTTGTTCCTTATGGATCCTTTGTATTCCGAAGTCCGACCACTACTTGATGGCTATGTAGATGCTTTAAGCATGACCGTGGTAACCAGTACATCAAGGAGAACATTAGAAGCGGAGTGCTAAATGTATCTCGGTCCATCATCCAGATTCTGTTTCCTTAGCCTCGCTAAGGGGAAGTCTGAGAAGGTGTTATCTTCCTTTGTATCCACATCATCCATCACTAGTCATCATTGTAGTATGTCGTGTTGCCAGGATCCTTGCCACGGATGTTGGTAAAACCTTGATGAATATGGAAATGCTCAAGTTCTTGAGAGCACGCGAAAGCAAAATCATCCCTTGCGTTGTTTTCAACAAGGTAGTTCACATCATCCATCCTAGCCCGAGTGTGTCGTTCTCCCAAACTCCGTCAAACGATCGTTCGTAAATTGCCTCAGGCTGGTGAGAAGAGTTCCAATGATCTATGTATCAAAAGTAATTCCTTTTTGTCACTTGAGGGAATAATTCTAAGAGTCACCTTCCCCAAGGTGCCCCGTTATGGAATCATGGCAATTTTTCCTCGCTACTTTGAAACCCTCGTCAAATTGTTTCTTCCGACCCTCCTGATGCATGTTGTGCCTCTCAGCTCCAGAGATGTTTCTATGTCCCATTCCATGAGTTGATCTTGTGATCATTAAGATGATCCTAAGTTGCTCGAACCTCAAGAAGATCGATCCTTTTAGAATTCTCCTTTTCTTCTTGTTGTTATGTTGGATGTAGTTCTCAAAGCAAGACGTCGAGATAAAGGTGATGCAATGGATCAACATCTTCGGGAAAGGCAGTTGGATCGAGAAGATTGTGATAGTTTTGTGACCCCCTTTCCCCATACCTCACGCCTGGAATCTCGGGACGAGATTCTTGTTTAGTGGGGGTGAGTTGTCACAACCCTAGCCAGTGTTGCATTAGAGTGATGCATCATGTCTAAATTTTTCCCAGAAACCTGAAGTGGGGATGATCTAACCCCCCAGCACCACCTAAACCAACTAGGGTTACTAAATAATTTTCTCAACGAACCTGAAATGCCCTTCAAAAATGTCCATCAATTTTGTCTTGGTTTAGAACCTCTGCTAAAATTGGTTCACATTTTTCTAGGACACCTAAGGTCACTGAATTAAATCATATGCTATTTCCAATTGGGCATTTAAATGCTATATATTATTTTAAGTGCTCAATTAATTCTGAACTTAAGTGTGGGCTGTTTGGAATAATCCTAACAAAGCCAACAATTATTTTCAGGATTTTTATAAACGTGTTGGTATTTTTAATAAAGCTCAGAAGTTACAGAAAAATAGAAAACAGAAAACAAATGGAATTAGAAATAGAGAGAGAGAATACCTGGCCACTTACCAGCCCTGCGGTGCGGCCCATCTGCCAGTCATCGTCTCCACCGCGCCAGTCGGCCGCCGAGCGTGTGCCCGACGCGCGCGCACACCCGTGCTGCCACGCCACCTGCCTGCCTGCGTCCCCGGGACAGCGCAACGCCGCGGATCTTCTCCTCGGTGTCATCCCAATCGATCCGGCCTCTATCCCCCCCTCTGCTCTCTCCTTCACCCCCCTGATGCCATGGCCGATGCGTGCTTGAGCTCGCTGCCACCATAGCCGCGCCCACCGTGCTCCCCTCACCGCCCCTCTGAGTCCGCAAGAACCGCCGATGACCGCTGCTTCGCCCCACCCTTGCCCCAAGCGCTGGGACGACCTGCATCACCGGCTACTCCACCTTCTTCCTCCTCGGTTGCTGGAGGCCGCGCCCGTCAATTCGCCGCCGTCACCGCCTCCCCGAGCTGGCTTTCTACCTCATCCAACCAACCGTGAGCTCCTGCACGTTTTCCCCCTAACCCTGTGGCTTGCCGCTCGCCGTAGCCGTCGTTTCGCAGATGGCCGTAGCAAGTCTCCGCCTGAGCTCGCCGTCGGCGTAGCTCCGGTGACCATTTCGTCACCCCGGCGAGCCCAACGCGTTCGTAGTTCCCCGTAGAGCATGCCTAGCGGAAAAACTAGCCCGCTTGCTCTCTGCAGCATCAAACATGTGGTCGCCCGAACTTCGGCCGCCGTGGAAGTGCTCGCCATCGTCATTCTCAGCCACTCTAGCACCTCCCACCACCACCGTTCGACGCGCGCCACTGCGTGCGTTCGAATGCAACTAACCGCGCTCGAAATGATGCCCTGTGGGCGAATTCCGAAGCCCGCCGCCGCATCTGGCCTCGTCGGCGGCTAAGCACCGGCGGGTTGACCGCCTTGACCGGTGGGGTTTGACCTCATCTGCCCAGGGGTTTGACCCCTCTCTCTCACTGACGTGTGGGCCCCAGGCCACTAACTAAACTAGGTTAGTGTTAGTTTAACGCTAACTAAACTTAGTTAGTTTAATTAACCACTGACAGACGGGATCCACTAGTCAGTTTGACCTGGACCGCCTCAGTTGACCGCTGGCGTCACCCTGACGCAATGCTGACGCAATAAGTATTTTCTGGATTTATTCTTATATAGGAAATTCTAGAAAATGCTACAAACTTCAAAAATTCATAGAAATTAATCTGTAACTCCAAATGCAAAGTTTTATATATGAAATTTGATCAGAAAAATCCAATCTATCCATCTGTAATGGTTTCATGCATGTCAGAAAACATTTACCTTGCTGTTCAAGTGAAACAAGTTAATGCACCTTTATGACTTCATAAAATGGGTTTGCATTTGAATCTTTGGTTCAAATGGACTCATTTCAATCTGTTCTAGCTTGCATCAGCCCAAAACACACTCATTATGCCATGTCATATCATGCATCATATTGTTGCACTGCATTGATTGTATTTCCTTCTCTGTTTGCCGGTATCCGTCCCCTCTTTGTAGACGATGTTCCGACGACGTGATCGATGACACCGATGAAGAACTATACTATCTTCAGAAGTGCCAGGCAAGCAAAACCCACTTGTTCATTCCGATACAATCCCACTCTCTCGCTCCTGCTCTCTTTTACTACATTAGGACAACATCGATTCAACTGTTACATGCTCCGGTAGCTGAACCGCTTTTCCTCTACATGACCTTTCATTGCCACAGTAAATAGATGAAACCCACTAGCATGAGTAGGAGTTGTTTGAGCCCTGATGTGCCTACTCATTCATGTTTGTTTGTCATGCCTGCTAACGTTGGGCCCTGAAATATGACCCCGCTCGACTTATTAACCGCCCTTGTCCTTTGTCGAGGAGTTGCAACTAGTTTCTGGTGTTTGTAGGATATGTGTTGGAGGCCGTGCGTAGCGCTGACCCCAGGGGTGGGCTATGATGCGGTAGATAAACCGTGGCCCGGTGTACCGGGAGCCCGTTTGGTGTCTCGGGAACCCTGCACACATCGTTTTGGGGCTGTGAGCGAAACCCCGGCCGGATCTCCTCGCGGATGGAACCCGAATAGGCGATAAACGTGGACTAGATACTTGTGTGGTTAGTTAGGTCGTGGTCTACACCCACGTCGGCTTTCGCTTGAAGTCTGCCGAGCACATGTCGTGTGCAGACGCTAAGTGGTGGAAACATGTGTGAAGAAGTACACCCCTGCAGGGTTATAAATGATCTATTCGAATAGCCGTGTCCACGGTAACGGACTTCTGGGTTGCCTATATTAGTTCATAGACAAGTGAAAGTGGATACTCTAAAATGCGCAAGATAAGTGTGAGTGCTATGGATGGCATTCTCGTAGGGAGACGGGAGCGGATCCATAGTGGTGTATTGATATGGTGAATATGTGGACTCGTGTGTGCCACCTATAAAGAGTTAATTGCAGTCGTAGTTCAGGATAGCCACCGAGCCAAAGCTGGCTTGTTGTAGTTAAACTCCACCACCCCCTTTGTTGATACCGATGCATATGTAGTTAGTTCTAATGTAAGTCTTGCTGGGTACATTTGTACTCACGTTTGCTTATTTTATGTTTTGCAGAGAGACGCCAGTCTCGCTAGTAGTTCCGTGTGGACTTTGACGTTTAGGTTGATACCTCAGCTACGATCTTGTGCCCTCGGCAGGGTCTTGTAGATAGTCAGGCTTCTCAGCCTTTTTCATTTGTAGTTGTGTGTACTCAGACAAGATAAGATTCCGCATGTGCTATTGCTTGTATGACTTGAATGCTGGGTCATGAGATCCATGTTTGTAATATCTCGCTCCCCGGAGCCTAATGAATAAATACTTTGAGTCGTAGAGTTTCGTTGTGATGCCATGTTTTATTTACACATATCGAGCATATTGTGTGTATGATTGAAATGCTTGGTATGTGTGGGATCCGACAACCTAGTTGTTTATCCTTGGTAGCCTCTCTTATGGGGAAATGTAGTCTTGTGCTTCCATGAGCCATAGTAGTCCGCTACAGCCCGGTTCACCGGAGTCCTACTAGCCCAGCACTACTGCTGCGGAACATTTGACTGGACGGCATGTGATTCACTTTGTTCCTGTGTCTGTCCCTTCGGGGAAATGTCACGCGGTGACATCCGGAGTCCTGCCTAGCCTGCTACAGCCCGGTTCACCGGAGTCCTGTTAGCCCAGTGCTACAGCCCGGATTCACACGCTGCTTACCTACATGCTCGATGTTGATTCATGTATGCCTATCCCCGTAAGTTAGTGCCACTTTGGGTCCACGACTAGTCATGTCGGCCCGGGTTCTCTGTCATATGGATGCTAGCGACACTATCATATACGTGAGCCAAAAGGCGCAAACGGTCCTGGGCCATGGTAAGGCGACACCCGTGGGAATACCGTGCGTGAGGCCGCAAAGTGATATGGGGTGTTCTCGGCTAGATCGATGTGACTTGGAATCGGGGTCCTGAAAATCATCTAGTTATTACTTCCCAATGCCTTCCCCTAGGCCCAAATCATCGTGAAGTGTCATGTAGTCGACGTTCACATAACACCACTAGGGGAAAGCCAACATACATCTCATCAAAATATCAAAAGAATACCAAATTCACATGATTACTTATAACAAGACTTCTCCCATGTCCTCAGGAACAAATGTAACTACTCACAAAGCATATTCATGTTCATAATCAGAGGAGTATTAATTATCATTAAGGATCTGAACATATGATCTTCCACCGAATAAACCAACTAGCATCAACTACAAGGAGTAATCAACGCTACTAGCAAGCCACAGGTACCAATCTGAGGTTTTGAGACAAAGATCGGATACAAGAGATGAACTAGGGTTTGAGAGGAGATGGTGCTGGTGAAGATGTTGATAGAGATTGACCCCCTCTCGATGAGAGGATCGTTGGTGATGACGATGGCTTCGATTTCCCCCTCCCGGAGGGATGTTTCCCTGGTAGAACAGCTCCACCAGAGCCCTAGATTGGTTCTCCCCTGGTTCCGCCTCGAGACGGCGGCGCTTCATCCCGCAAGATTCCTTCTGATTTTTTCCAGGTCAAAACACACCATATAGCAGAAGACGGGCGTCGGGGGCCTACCCGGGGGCCCACAAGACCGGACGGCGCGCCCTCCACCCTTTTGTATGGCAGGTGGCCCCCCTCTGGTTCTTTCTTCACCCAATAATTTTTACATATTCCAGAAATATTCTCCGTGAACTTTCAGGACTTTTGGAGTTGTGCAGAATAGGTCTATAATATTTGCTCCTTTTCTAGTCCAGAATTTCAGCTGCCGGCATTCTCCCTCTTCATGTAAACCTTATAAAATAAGAGAGAAAAGGCATAAGTATTGTGATATAATGTGTAATAACAACCCCTAATGCAATAAATATCAATATAAAAGCATGATGCAAAATGGACGTATCATTCTTCATCGAGCAACTGGTTCTATCACTTCACCACTTACTTACTATTTAGCTTCGTGAAATCATTGCTTTCCTGCTCTGGTTGCATACATTGTGTGAAGACATTCACCCTGATTGCACATTTGGCTTCATATTGTCTTCCTATTCTGACCTATTCTACCTAGCTGCTACTTGTCTTCATGCTTTCTCAATGCTGTACCTTGACTATTGCATGGCTAGTGTAGTTTATCTTCTGTTGTATCCAGTTTAGGTATTGTTTAGTGCTACTTCTTGAGCTTGCGATGGTTTTTCCCTTGAAGAGGAAAGGGTGATGCAGCAAAGTAGAGTAAGTATTTCCCTCAGCTTTTGAGAACCAAAGTATCAATCCAGTAGGAGATAATGCTCAAGTCACAGAATACCTGCATAAACAAACACCAACTTGCACCCAACGCGACAAAGGGGTTGTCAATCCCTTCATGGTTATTTGGAAAGTGAGATCTGATAGAGATGGATAAACGGTAAAGTAATATTTTTGGTATTTTTGGTTTATTGAAAGGAAAGTAAAAGATTACAAAGGAAGTAAATGGGAAACTAAAAACTATAGATCAAAAACTTATATGATGGAAAATAGACCCGGGGCCATAGGTTTCACTAGAGGTTTCTCTCAAGATAGAAAATATTACGGTGGGTGATCAAATTACCGCCGAGCAATTGATAGAAAAGTGTAAATTTATGACGATGTCTAAGGCAATGATCATGAATATAGGTATCACGTCTGTATCAAGTAGACCGACTCCTGCCAGCATCTACTACAATTACTCCACACATCGACCGACTACTGCCTACATCTAGAGTATTAAGTTCATAGAACAGAGTAACGCATTAAGTAAGGTGACATGATGTAGTGGGATAGACTCAAGCAATATGATGAAAACCCCATCTTGTTATCCTCGATGGCAACCATACAATACGTGTCGGCTCCCCTTCTGTCACTAGGATCAAGCACCGCAAGATTGAACCCAAAGCTAAGCACTTCTCCCATTGCAAGAAAAACCAATCTAGTTGGCCAAACCAAATCGGTAGTTCAAAGAGACTTGCAAATATATCAAATCATGCATATAAGAATTCAGAGAAGATTGAAATAATATTCATAGATAAGTTGATCATATTCATCGGATCTCAGAAAACACATCGCAAAAGAGTATTACATCGAATAGATCTCCAAGAACATCGAGGAGAACATGGTATTGAGAATAAAAGAGAGAGAAAAAGCCATCTATGTCGGTGCAACAAACCCTGCGTCTGTTGCCCAACTGTGCACACGCACAAGATCAAGATTGAAGCATCAGCTCAAGCCAGAGATTGAAGAACCAAGGGACTGGAAGGACCAACATGCAGCTCAGAGAGACCAAGGCCGAGCCAGAGAAGCAAGGCATCGGCAAGAGAAGGGCCTCCCTGGTCGGGCAGGCGATCCCGGCAAGGGGCAAGGCCACCACCAGAAGCAAGCAATCAAGGCTCGCCGATAGAACCTGCCGGGGCTCGTGGGGGCACGACTTACGTCGTCAATCAGTGTGGTGTCAACCCGCAAGATTACTAAGTGGCAGCCATTCACCACATGGCAGCCCTTTCCTTTAGAAGAAACCTACATGTGACACCCGTCCTGCGACATGTCAAGAGAACAGGTGCAGAGCTGGCAAGATGGCCCGGCAGGCCTTGCCGGGCAACCAGTGATATGACACTAAGAGGCGCATTAAATGCACCTTGTCAGCCTGTAGAGTTAGGAATGATAGCACTGTTTGCTATCATATCAGACGATAATGACTACTTTCCCACTGTGGTGACCCCTTAATCTATAAAAGGTGGCCCAGGGCACTCGTAGGAGGGTAGAGGGTTGGAAAGTTGACAAACCCAAGCCACCATACGCGCGTAGTCGCTGCGGCCCCAAGGCAAACCTTGTCGGGCAAGTGTACTGCGCACCACCACACTCATCCACCATCAATCCACCAAAGCAGGAGTAGGGTCTTATGTCTCGCGGCGGCCCAAACCTGAGTAAATTGCTTGTGTGCTCTCTGTCATGCTGTCATGCGCTGATCTGCTCTTTGTGCAACGTGACGTCCCCCCGCCGAACCAGCAAGGGGCCACCCGGTCCCATAGGTGGCCGCGGATATCCCGCGACATCTCTGGTGCGCCAGGTAGGGGGCTCGCTTGCGCGAACCTGAAAGCGTGTGCAGCGCATCATCTTCGTCACCATCTTCACCTTCGACGACGCCTTCGACCATGGCGCCTAAGAAGAAGAAGTCCGGCCCTTCGACCCATCCGTCCACTTCGAAGGCTCTGCCGCCCGCGGCCTCTAATGCCTCGAAGGCTGCGGAGGCGAGCGAGGACGTGAACGCCGCTGCGGGCGTGACTGGGGCAGGTGGCGCCATCACCGCTCCCCCCGCGGCTGAAATGGGGGCTGGAGACATCGGAAGAGAACAGCATCAGCAGCGCCCTGGTGGTCACGCTCCACAAGGTGTGGGCGAGGGGGTCACTCCATATGCACCCTCTCCTCCCACTGATGGGCACAGCCGCAACAACGGTGCTCAGTCCGGAGCGAACCATTGCCCTCTGGCCGCCCCCACCACGGGAGCGACCGCGGCCCGTGTGTCTCCACCGGGACGAGCCGACCAGACTACTGCACTCGACGGAGCCGCTGACCCCCGAGCACCACCACCGAGTGGCCCCGCAGCCCAAGTGGTCGCTACATAGCTGCGTGGATGCGGCACTACCGGCGACGCCACCACTAGCACCGTTAGGAGCCAGATGATAGTGCGGTCGACATCATCAACCGATAAGCCAAGCATAGCCACGGATGCTATGGCGCGGGCACAGCTCCTACTAAGGTTTCCGCTGGCGGCCGAGCAGATGGACGAATGGCGTGCCACCATCCAGAGCCTTCTCGGCTTTGCTGAGGCTAGGGGCTCGCAACGAGCTGGCCCACCACGACCTCCCCAAGTGATAGCAATTGTTCGCACTGCTGGCCAAACGGAGGGGGCTGTCCCCACGGTGCAGTCCCCACCACTGCAGCCGACGTGCCCGCAGCAGAATCAAGACCCCGACGACGTCTCGATGGCCTCTTCTGACCCTCGAGCACGTCCAGGCTAACGTCGAGCCCCGGAGGATGGGCGGCAGGGAGACGTGCGCGTCGCCTTAGATCGGCGCCACGACGACCTCCGCCAGACCGACGGGTGCGGTGGCCTCAACGTCAACGAGCCTGCGCTCGGTGTTGGGGGTGCCTACCTTTCGAGGTGGGCTGCCCTGCCTTTACACGAGAGCTTCAGCAAGTCCGTTGGTCGTCCGTTCGCACGTTCAAGCCAGAGATACCTGACAAGTACGTCGGGAGGCTGAACCCGGCAGAGTTCCTGAGCATCTACACCATCGCTGTTCAGGCTGCCGGGGGAAGAGACGAGAAGGTGTTCGCGAACTAATTCCCTTTGGCCCTCAAGTCCAATGTGAGGTCTTGGCTGATGCACCTGCCGGAGAACTCCATTTCTTCATGGGCAGATCTGTGCCATGAGTTCATCGGTGCCTTCACTTGTGGCCACCAAGAGCCCGGCAGGCCCAACGATCTGCAGCTTCTCTAGCAGAAGGAAGGAGAAACCCTCCGTAAGTATTTACAAACATTCAGTAAAGTTCATAGGAATATTCCAAATGTCCATCCGGCAGCCGTTATAGCAGCCTTCCAGTCCAATGTGCGTAACCGTCGCATTCATTCTAAGATGAATGTCCGGTTGCCCAAGAATATGAAGGAGTTATTCACACTAGTGGATAAGTGTGCTCGGATGGAGGAAGAAAGGAAGTTGCCCGGAGAAGAGGATTGCACCAATGTTGATTCAGAGGATGAGGATGAATTAACCAGTCAGAGAAAGGGAAAGAAGCGCAGCAAGAAGCCAAGAGATAAGGCAGTGATGACTGTAGAAGGTTTGGGCACACCTAGCACTGACAAGAAAGCCGAGGATGAGGCCCCCGGCAAGGAAGTTGTCGCGTGCGTTGCCTGCTGAGAAGCCGCTGCCATGGAAAAAGCTGGGAAAGGTGATGGGTCGTACTACAAGATCCACCGGACCAAAGGCCACGACCTTCAGGAGTGTTATCAGGTTGAGCAGCCCGTCAAGAAACAGAGAGCAGAGTATGATAAACGTGATATGGAGAAAGGTCAGAACGCTGCTGGCGGTAAGGGCCGAGGTGGTGAGGCAAATCACCACGGCAAACCCTTTCGGAACCAAGGAAAACCCGCCAGGGGCCAAGAGAAGGAAATCTGTGATGATGTGAGTGATGAAGGGAATGAAAAGGAAACCAGTGAGCAGGAATTTCAGAAGGCCACTGACACCCTATGCATTGATGGAGGTGCGTCTTTGCACGCCTCTCATCGCCAACTCAAGCGATGGGCACGAGAGGTCAATGCTCTGGAACCAGCGCTAGAGGATCGGAAGCCGCTCTAGGTGTCCCGCACGCCCATCATCTTTGATGAGGAGGATCACCCTGCCCGCACCATAGCAGTAGGGTGTTTGCCATTGTTGGTCCCCCCAACAATTCGCAACCTCAAGGTCACAAAGATGTTAGTGGATGGCGGGGCCGGGTTAAATCTGATTTCCCCGGCAGTCATCAACAAGCTTCAGATAGGAGAAGAAGAGCTAGAGGTTACCGGCACGTTTCAAGGAGTCAATCCCGGCAGGAGCCATCCTAAGGGGAAGATTACATTGCCGGTGACGTTTGGGGGAGAACTGAACTACCGGACTAAGAAGATTGTGTTTGATGGGGTTGATCTCCCCTTGCCATACAATGGGATTCTGGGATGCCCGGCCCTGGCTAAGTTCATGGTAGCATCTCACTATGCTTATAAAACTTTGAAGATGACTAGGCCACTAGGAGTCATCACTATCCCATTAGATGAGAAGGATGCAATTATCTGTGTAGACAAGATGTATCAGGAGGCTGTCGTGGTTGAGGCTGCGGCAGGATCAGCTCCCGCCAAGGAAAGCGAAGGAAAGAAGAGGGATTGAAGGGCCTCCGGCAAGGAGTCTGGGAAGCGTGCCCCGTCCGAGTGCACGACACCCGTTGACGACGGGCTGGAGTGTTCCAATAGCAAGAGATCCAAGGTTGCTGCACCCCAAGTGAAGAAGGTCCCGGCAGGGCTGGCTGGCGTTGATGGTACTTTCACTATCAGCGCCACCCTTGATGACAAATAGGAAAGCGCGCTTGTTGCCTTCCTGCGGGCGCATATCGATGTGTTTGCCTGGCAACCATCTGATATCCCCAGTGTTCCCAGGGAGGTAATCGAGCACCACCTTGATGTCTGGCCACACGCCCGTCCCGTCAAACAGAAAGTCCGGAAGCAGGCCTTGGAGCGGCAACAGTTCACTTCTGAAGAGATCAAGAAATTAGAGGCAGCTGGTTTGGTCAGAGGAGTATTGCACCCTGCGTGGTTGGAAAATCCAGTGGTGGTCCAAAAGGCAAATGGGAAATGGAGGCTCTACATTGATTTCACAGATCTCAACAAGGCTTGCCCAAAGGACCCATTCCCCTTGCCACGCATCGACTGGATCGTGGATTCCACTTCAGGTTGCGATTTGCTCTCCTTTCTGGATGCATACTCCGGATCTCACCAGATATTCATGTCCAAAGAAGATGAGGAGAAGACATCGTTCATCACTCCATGTGGTACGTACTGCTTTGTCTGCATGCCTTTCGGATTAAGGAGTGTCGGGTCCACTTTTGCAAGAGCAGTCCAGATTGGTTTTGAGCCATAGTTACACAGACATATAGAAGATTATATGCATGATATCGTGGTCAAAACCAGGGATAAGGCCACCCTTATCCAGCATTTGGAAGAGACATTTGCTAATCTGCGCAAGATCAACTTGAAGCTCAATCCGGAGAAGTGTGTATTCGGTGTCCCCTCTGGCAAGCTGCTTGGATTCTTCGTGTCCCATCTGGGGATCAAAGCCATCCCCGACAAGATCAAGGCCATTGAGTAGATCCAAGTGCCAAGGACAGTTAAGGATGTAAGGCGCTTGATGGGATGCGTTGCAGCACTAAGCAGATTCATTTCCAAGTCTGCCTAGTGTGCCCTGTCGTTCTTCAAAATTTTGAAGAAAGCAGGGCCTATGAAGTGGACCCCGGAAGCATATGTAGCTCTACAAGAATTGAAGGCTTACCTATCGTCTGTGCCTACCTTGGTTGCACCCAACCCCCAGGAGCCATTATTGCTTTACTTAGCGGCAACCAACCAACTGGTCAGTGCGGCCTTGGTAGCACAGCGAGAGGTAGATGAGGCAGAAAGTGGCCAAGTCACGGCAAAGTCAGAAAAGGATCAGAACAGCAGTGAGCACGGCAACGGGAGCAACCCCAAGGACACGGCAAGGAAGAAAGTGGTGCAGCGCCCAGTATTCTTCGTCAGCTCCTTGTTACGAGGGGCTAGGTCGAGGTATTCTGGGATGCAAAAGTTGATCTTTGGCCTCATCGTGGCCTTAAGGAGACTACGCCACTACTTCCAAGCCCATGAGATTACGGTTGTCACTCGTTTTCCGTTGCAAAGGATACTCCAAAACACTGAGGCTACTGGCAGAATAGTGGAGTGGGCTTTGGAGTTATCCAGCTTTGGTTTGAAGTTTGAGAGCACATCAAGTATCATCGCAGGGCACTGGCAGAGTTTATTGCGGAATGGACACCAACCCCTGATGAGGAAGTGACTGAAACAGCTCTCCCCGGCAAGGAATCGCCCCAAGAATGGATCATGTATTTTGATTGTTCTTTTTCCCTACAAGGTGCAGGGGCTGGCGTGCTTCTTGTTGCCCCCTCCGGGGAGCACTTAAAGTACGTCGTCCAGATGCACTTTGCCCGGGAAGAAGCCACCAACAATACAACTGAGTATGAAGGGCTCCTTGTCGGGCTCAGGATTGCAGCGGAATTGGGAATTAAGAAGTTGATCATTCGAGGAGATTCACAGCTTGTGGTGAGACAAGTCAACCATGATTATCAAAGTCCATTGACGGAAGCATATGTTGAGGAAGTGAGGAGATTGGAGGAGCACTTTGATGGGTTGCAAACAGAGCACGTACCCCATGCAGAAAACAACATAGCTGATCACCTATCGAAGTGTGTTGCGCAGAAGCTTCCTGTGGAACCAGGAAGTTTTGTTCTCCATCTCTCTCAACCCTCAGTATCACCAGCCACAATGGCCTGGAAAAGGAGAAATTTGGACGACGGTAAGCCTCTCCCGGCAGAGCCATCCTCTCCCGGCAGAGACCCTGCCGGAAACAACTCCTCACATCCTGCCGGACCACCCCCTCCAGCCAGGCCTATGGACCCCACGAACGAGGCTGGTGCTCCCGCAGCCGAGGAGGTGCCGCTAGTCCTCGTTGCCGAGCCCCAGGCTCCAACTTGGGCAAGGCACATCATTCGCTTCCTCCAAACGGGAGAACTTCCCGGCGACAAAGATGGAGGTGCCGCTAGTCCTTTTTGCCGAGCCCGAGGCTCCAACTTGGGCAAGGCACATCGTCCGCTTCCTCCAAACCAGAGAACTTCTCGGTGACCAAGATGAAGCTGAGAAAGTAGCCCGGAGGGCCGGTATGTATCAGTTTGTCGATGAAACTTTGTACAGAAGAAGGCCCAATGTCAGGACCCCGATCCTAAGTCACACCTATCTAGCATGTAACACATCTTATCACTTTGCGGCCTCACGCACGGTATTCCCGCGGGTGCCACCTTACCTGGCCCGGGACCGTTTACGCCTTTTGGATCACGTATATGATATTGTCGCTAGCATCCATATGACAGAGAACCCGAGCTGACATGACTAGTCGTAAACCCAAAGTGGCACTAACTTACATTGACAGGCATACATGACCCAGCAACGAACGTGTCAGTCATCAGCGAGTGAATCCGGGTTGTCACAGCTGGGCTAACAGGACTCCAGAGGATCCAGACTGTAGCAGGCTAACAGGACTCCGGTAGACACCGTGTGACATTTCCCCGAAGGGACAGACACATGAACGAAGAAGGACACATGCCGGCCAGC
The DNA here is from genome assembly GCF_018294505.1 of Triticum aestivum. NCBI lineage: Eukaryota > Viridiplantae > Streptophyta > Magnoliopsida > Poales > Poaceae > Triticum > Triticum aestivum. The sequence continues at coordinate 202,300,064 of NC_057805.1, forward strand.
CTAAGTGTTCCGGAGCAGTAGCAAGCTACCATGGCTCAGTGGGAGCACTGGGAGACATTTCCTGGTAAGAGAGGCTACCAAGGACAAACAACTAGGTTGTCGGATCCCACACATACCAAGCATTTCAAATCATACACACAATATGCTCGATATGTGCAAATACAACATGGCATCACAGCAAAACTCTACAACTCAAAGTATTTATTCATTAGGCTCCGAAGAGCCAGATATTACAAACATGGGTCTGAGGGCCCATCATTCAAGTCATACAAGCAACAAGCACAAGCGGAAGCTTAACTTGTCTGAGTACAGACAACTACAAATGAAAAGGCTGAGAAGCCTGACTATCTACAAGACCCTGCCGAGGGCACAAGATCGTAGCTGAGGTAACAAGCTAAACGTCGAAGTCCACGCGGAACTACTAGCGAGACTGATGTCTCTCTGCAAAAACATAAATTAAGCAAACGTGAGTAAAAATGTACCCAGCAAGACTTACATCAGAACTATCTACATATGCATCAGTATCAACAAAGGGGGTGGTGGAGTTTAACTGCAGCAAGCCAGCTTTGACTCGATGGCTATCCTGAACTACGACTGCAAGTAACTCTTTTGAGGTGGCGCACACAAGTCCACATATTCACCAATCAATACACCACTATGGATCCGCTCCTGTCTCCCTACGAGAACGCCATCCATATCACTCACGCTTATCTTGCGCATTTTAGGGTATCCACTTTCACTTGTCTATGAACTGTATAGGCAACCCAGAAGTCCTTTACCACGGACGCGGCTATTCGAATAGATCATTTATAACCATGCAGGGGTGTACTTCTTCACACATGTTTCCACCACCTAGCGTCTGCACACGACATGTGCTCAGCAGACATCAAGCGAAAGCCGACGTGGGTGTATACCACCACCTGACTAACCACACAAGTCCCTAGTCCAGGTTTATCGCCTATTCAGGTTCCATCCGAAGAGAGTCCAGCCGAGGTTTCCACTTACGGCCCCGAACGATTTGTGCAGGGTTCTCGAGGCACCAAACGGGCGTCCCGGTACACCGTGCCACATGTCTACCGCATCACAGCCCACCCCTCGGGTCAGCGCTGCGCACGGCCTCCAGCATACTACAAACACCAGAAACTACTTGCAACTCCTGGACAGAGGACAAGGGGGGTTAATAAGTTGAGCGGGGTCATATTTAAGGGCCCAACGTGTGGCAGTAGCTGTTCATGGATCACAAACACAGAACTCAGTTCCTGAGGACGGCTTCAATGAGACAACCCACCATGTACTCCTACATGGCCTCCCACCGCTACCTTTAACAAATCGTGTTCACACACTTAGCTCACACACAGTAGGACATGTTCATCACCATTCCAATTCATCCCCAATGAATCAGACCTGACTCAACTCTAAGCAGTAGCAGGCATGACAAACAAGCATGAAGAGTAGGCACATCAGGGCTCAAACAACTCCTACTCATGCTAGTGGGTTTCATCTATTTACTGTGGCAATGACGGGTCATGCAGAGGAAAAGGGGTTCAACTACCGCAGCATGTAACAGATGAATCGTTGTTTTCCTAATGCAATAAAAGAGAGCAGGAGTGAGAGAGTGGGATTGTATCGGAATGAACAAGGGGGTTTTGCTTGCCTGGCACTTCTGAAGATAGTATATTTCTTCATCGGTGTCATCGATCTCATCGTCGGAACCACATCTACTGAGAAGGAACAAATACCGGCAACAGAGAAGGAACACAATCAATGCAATGCAACAATATGATGCATGATTATGACATGGTAATATGCTGTGATTTGAGCTAATGCAACTAGAAACAGAAGGGTTTGGGTTGATTTGAACCAAAGGTTCAAATTCAAATTCAAACTATGAATTTCCAAAGTGCATTAACATTTTTTGATCTGAACAGCAAGGTTAAGTTGTTTAAACATGCATGAAACCAGTACAGATGGATAGATTGGATTTTTCTGATCATTTTTCATATATATATCTTTTCATTCCGAGCTATAGATTATTTTCTATGATTTATTGAAGTTTAGGCCTTTTTCTGGAATTTCCTGGATTATTTTTAATCTAGAAAAAGATTAACTGCGTCAGCACTGCGTCACTGTGATGTCAGCAGGTCAACGGGGCGGTCCAGGTCAAACCCGACCGGTGGGTCCCATGTGTAAGTGACTATGGCTAATCCTAATTTAGTTTAAACCTAAACTTGTTTAGTTAACAGGGCTGGCCGCACGCGTCAGTGACCCAGGGCGGTCAAACCCTGGTCAGACGGGGTTAAACACAGTCAACCGGGGCGGCCCCGCCGGCGTTTAGCCGCCGACGGCAGCAGACGCGGCGGAAGGGCGCGGGATTGCTCCTCCGGCGCCCAATCGAGCAGCGGAGGGCACACGTGGGGAGCTGGGCTCGCCCGCATCCAGGGCGGCATGCGGCAGCAGCGGGGACGGCCGGAGCTCGCCGGAAACGAGCTTGGGGCGGCGCCGCCGTTCGGGTGTTTGCGGCTACGGGGCTGCAGTGGCCGTGGCAGCGCGTGCATGGCACCTACAGCAGCTACGCGAGGCGGCGATCATGTTGGACACGACGCCCGGGCCATTTGGTTGCCGGGGCCGCGTCGGCGGCGGGCGCAGGCGGCGGCGGGTGCGGTCGAGCTTAGTGCGGTCACTACGGCATGCGAGGAAGAGAATGGAGAGGGGAGAACGGCCAGCATCTCACAGCGGTCACGACGAGCGGGTCGGCGAGGTCGGGGAGGAGCCGAAGCAGTCGGGGCAGCGAAAGGGATCTCCGGTGGCGCGAGGTCGGAGAAGGGGTCAGGGACGGTGCTTGGAGGTGTCCGGCGTCGCGTGAGTCATCGAGGAGGCGTAGACGATGGAGGCGTACCTCATGGGCACGTCAGAGGGGCGAGGGGGTGGCTCTGGCGACGACTACGGTGAACGGCGGTGAGGATGGCACTCGTCCATCGCGGGAGAGGGCGAGGGATACGAGGGGAGAGAGGCGGGACGTTCGGCTTGATCGGGACGGCTCCCGGGGTCTATCCGCGGCGCCACGCAAGCTAGGAGGTAGGAGGTGGCATGGGCGCGTGTGCGCGCGGCGAGCACGCGCTCGGCGTCCTTCTGGTGCGGTGGAGACGACAACTGGCGTCGGCCAGCTTGGCTGGGCCGTGCTGGGCCAGGCCAGGTGAGCGCCAGGTGAAAACCTTCTCTCTCTCTAATTCTGTTTTTGTCTCTGTTTTCTTTTTCTGTTGTTGTTTTTGATTTAGCATAAATGCCAAACCATTTTATAAAATGCTGAAAATATTTATGTGCGCCTCTGAAATTAATTAAAACAGCCCAAAAATACTTTCAAGATTATTTGGACATTTAAAAATATTTATAGCATTTAAATGTCCAAAGGCAAATACTTTATGATTTAATTCAAGTATCCAAAGTGTCCTAGAAAAGTGAGCACCATTTTTGGCAGAGGTTCTGGACCAAGGCAAAGATGATGAACATTTTAGAAGGGAATTTTAGGTTCATTGAAAAGATTTAATTTTGACCCTAGTTGAATTTCATTTGCTGCTAGGGTTTAACAGTCCCATTTCAAATTCATTTGACTTTTAAACATGATGACATGATGATCAAGCAAAGACAACAGGGGCTGAGCTAGGGTTGTGACAACTCACCCCCACTAAACAAGAATCTCGTCCTGAGATTCAAGCGTAGGGAAAGATGAAGGGGGGCCCAAACTAACACAATCTTCATGATCCATTGCATTTCTCGAAGATGTTGATTCATTGCTTCAAATTGATCTTGACGTCTTTGCTTTCGAGAACTTCATCCAACGCGACGACGACGGTAAGAAACTCTACATGAATTGATCTCCTCGAAGGTCGAGCACTCAGGATCAACTCATGGAGTGAGACGTTGAAACATCTCTTGAGCTGAGACACAAAACACACATCGAGAGCAATGGCAAGAGGTATATGACAACGGTTTGATTGGGTAGGCAAAGATACCATGCTTAAGATGATGGTGCATGGTTTCAAGATAGCGAGGAAATAATCGCCATGATTCCGTAACGGGGCACCTTAGGGAAGGTGACTCGTAGAATTATTCCCTTAAGTGGCAAAAAGAATTACTTTTGACGTATAGATCATTGAGACTCTTTATACTAGCCTAAGGCAATCACAATCGATCATTTGAAGGAGTTCAAAAGAATGACATACTCGGACTAGAATGGATGATGTGGACTACGTTGTTGAAGACAACGCAATGGATGATTTTGCTTATCATCGGAAATGGATGGGACCCATGGTAAGTCCACTTTTGAAGATGATCTTGGACAGCAACTGCTGAGAAGGGCAGCCCATGGGAAATTGGCACAATGGCGGTGCAAGCTGGGAACAAAATGCAACTATTGGGAATGTTCCAACCATCATATCTGCCTAAGATTCAGATCCGATTGGTGATAGGATACTTCAGACTCAGCATGTCTGAAAATAAAGTTTGCAACATAAATCGACGAGATGACGTTGCGAGATTCTCGGGAGATGAACTACGATAGCAAGCTCCAAAACATGAGCTGGTTCTGCTACATACATGTGAGCATGTTGTCCAAGACAAGAATGACCACATAGTAGTCTTATATTACAACACTATCAAGTTCAGGTGGGGAACCATCATCGAGGATATCAGTCCTTGCATAAGGCATGCTCTTAAGAAGGAACTTCTTCTCCTTGAACAATCCAATCAGTGGCTTGGTGTGCTAGGGATACTTGTAGAATGAAGGTTGCAAGTCTCCAAACCACAGAATACTTTGCACAAATGCATGACTGACTTGGGATGATTCCAGAGGAAGCAAAACAAAACAAGCTTTCTCGAATTCACGACTGCAACTTGCACCTAACGCACGTGAACTTGGAGAAAATAACTTCTTACACCAAGCATATACTTCATGTTGGGGATACACATAACAGGTACGCCCACGAAGGGTCAAAATATCATAAAGCATGGGGTCCACACAGCATGTGGGTCCAGATAAATTTCATACAGACATACTATCCACTCGGATGACCATCGAATCACTCCGACGACAACAACCACTCGGAGCATAGCACTCCACTCGAACAACTCATTCCACTCGGAGCACCTGATCTCACTCGGATATGCGAAGACCAGCAGTTGACAAGGCACTCGAAGCATCATCTTAGTAGTAGGCTGAGTTATGGCATACGCCCCCACTTTGTAACATAGGAGGTGAGGGGGTTGCGCACTCTATATAAGCCACCCCCACCACTAGACTAGGGGGCTTTTTTCTTCCACCTCTCCCTCTTTCTCACCATTTAGCTTGAGGCATGGAGATACGTTCTCCCCTCTCTCTCTCAAATACACCATGTAATCTCAGGATACATACTCAGATAAAACAAAGCCTCTCCGGAGCACGAGACGTAGGGCTGTTATCTCCACCGTGAGAGGCCCGAACTCGCTAAAACCACCGTGTCACCCATTTGCATCTCGATAGATCATCTCTATTTCCCTATACCTTATTATTTTCGGAATCATTCCCATGACAGTTGGCGCCCACCGTGGGGCTTGGCGTCTATCGAGCCATGATGCATATGGTCTTTTCATCCATCGTCCACGAGCTCCTACAAACAGACACCGGTGCGGTCCGTCCCGTCGTCTCCGGCCTTGTCCCTCTTCTACGACCTCGGTGAGCTCCTACACATGGCCACCGGCGCGGTCCTCCCCATTGTTTCAGCCCTCATCTACGACATCTACGGCGGCCCCTCGCGCACGGCTCGCAGCAACAGCAACGACGAAAACGGTCCGAATCTTCCCGGCGACCACGACCAGCGATTCGACTTTGCGAGAAGATAAGCATCCAGCGTCCGCACCCAGTCGTAATCTTTCTCTCCTCCTCTAATTATTACTGATCCATGCGCATACATGCATGCATAGTTTTTTCCTCGATCCGCTCGGTAGCAAGCTCACTGGATCGGTTCGGCAACCGTGCCGGCAGCCGATGCATGCCATAACTCCGGCCAGTGCTGAAGCATCCATGCATGCGTAGTATTTTCCTCAATCCTCTCTATTGCATGTTCACTAGATCGGTTAGGCTCCCATGCCATTAACTGCACATATAACGCAGCAACCGATGCATGCATGCCATAACTGCAGCCTGTGCTGAATGGGAGCTTAATTTGTGGCATGCAAAACTAAAGCGTGCAGTCCGGTGCAGCCATAATTGCATGCTAATACCATTTGTTGTTACCACTCTTCAAAAGCGCACATAATTATCATTAATTTGTTGCCTCAATGTCCGAGTAACATGCAGGATTCACTCGGAAGAAGCTGGCCATGCCTCCACATGCGCTGCATTTCTCCGGCGGAGCAACCACGGTCAGGTTCATCATGCCTGCCAGCGCTACCAAGTCCGTCGACGTGATGCACCACGCCGAGTGCACTATCGAAGACCGCGATGTCTGCAAGATCAACATCCCGAGCTGTTCTCCGACACCGGCCGACGGTCTCGTTCACGTCCAGGCGTCAAGTCCATCGCCTACAAGGTTTACTCGGAAAACAATTGCACTCGGCAACAACTCCCTCTAGTCGGCATGGATACTGAGATGGGACTAGCTCACTCAGACCCAACCCGATCAAGCACTCGGCCGCCCGTGCGCCATCACTCGACTGGGCACGTCCTCAGCACTCGGCCACCCTGCACGCGGTCACAAAGCTTCTCGCGTTATCATCAAGTTCCCCGACTCGGACGCCTCGCATGTCGCCACTTCGCGGGAGGCGTCTACTTCACTCGAGCGCCCCGCGCATCGTCACTCCGCGGGCGCGTCTACTTCATTCGGATGCCCCGTGCCTCGTCACTCCGCGAGACGCGACTACTTCATTCGGACGCCCCGCGCCTCGCCACTCCGCGGCATGCACCTTCATCAATTGGCCGCCCCGTGCGTCGCCACTCTGCGGGATGCGTCTACTTCACTCGGCCGCCAAGTGCGTCGCCACTTGGTTGGTCACCTCATCACTACTCGGCCGCCCCGCCCGTCGCCACTCGGTTGGTCACCTCATCACCACTCGGCCGCCCCCGCGCGACGCCACTCGGTTGGTCACCTCATCACCACTGGGCCGCCCCGCGCGTCGCCATTGGTTGGTCACCTCATAGCCACTCGGCCGCCCCGCGCGTCACCATGGGTTGGTCACCTCATACCCACTCGGCCGCCCCGCGCGTCGCCATCGGTTGGTCACCTTATCACCACTCGGCCGCCCCGCGCGTCGCCACTCGGTTGGTCACCTCATAACCACTCGGCCGCCCCGCGCGTCGCCACTCGGTTGGTCACCTCATCACCACTCGGCCGCCCCCGCGTGTCGCCATACGTTGGTCATGTCATCACCACTCGGCCGCCCCGCGCGTCGCCATGGGTTGGTCACCTCATAACCACTCGGCCGCCCCGCGCGTCGCCATTGGGTTGGTCACCTCATAACCACTCGACCGCCCCGTGTGTCGCCATGGGTTGGTCACCTCATCAACACTCGGCCGCCCCGCGTGTCGCCATCGGTTGGTCACCTCATCACCACTCGGCCACCCCGCGCATCGCCACTCGGTTGGTCACCTCATAACCACTCGGCCGCCCGCGCGTCGCCACTCGGTTATAAGTGAAGCACTAGAGCAAAACTATATAGCTCAAAAAATATAAGTGAAGCACATAGAGTATTCTAATAAATTCCGAATCAAGTGTGACTCTCTCAAAAGGTGTAGACAGCAAGGATGATTGTGGTAGACTAATAAATAAAGAATCAAATAATAAAAGACGCTCCAAGCAAAACACATATCATGTGGTGAATAAAAATATAGCTCCAAGTAAAGTTACCGATGGAAGTAGACGAAAGAGGGGATGCCTTCCGGGGCATCCCCAAGCTTTGGCTTTTAGGTGTCCTTAGATTATCTTGAGGTGCCATGGGCATCCCCAAGCTTAGGCTCATGCCACTCCTTGTTCCATGATCCATCAAATTTTTCACCCAAAACATGAAAACTTCACAACACAAAACTCAGCAGAAAATCTCGTAAGCTCCGTTAGCGAAAGAAAACAAAAGACCACTTCAAGGTACGGTAATGAACTCATTATTTATTTATATTGGTGTTAAACCTACTGTATTCCAACTTCTCTATGGTTTATAAATTATTTTACTAGCGATAGATTCATCAAAATAAGCAAACAACACACGAAAAACAGAATCTGTCAAAAACAGAACAGTCTGTAGTAATCTGTAACTAACGCAAACTTCTGGAAATCCAAAAATTCAGCCAAAATAGGAAGACCTAGAAAATTTGTTTATTGATCAGCAGCAATTGGAATCAATATTTTATCATGTTCTGGTGATCTTTAACAATTATTTTCGTCAACAGAAAGTTTCTGGAATTTTCTGCAAGATCAAATAACTATCATCCAAGAAGATCCTATAGGTTAAACTTGGCACAAACACTAATTAAAACATAAAAACACATCTAACCAGAGGCTAGATCAAATATTTATTCCTAAACAGAAGCAAAAAGCAAAAAAAACTAAAAATAAAATTGGGTTGCCTCCCAACAAGCGCTATCGTTTAACGCCCCTAGCTAGGCATAAAAGCAAGGATAGATCTAGGTATTGCCATCTTTGGTAGGCAATTTCTTAATGGAGTTATGCTCGGTGATCTTTTGATCTAAACTATCCAGCCGCTTATTGCAAAGTGTAATCAGATTATTCATGCAGTTGATATTCCCACCAATACTTTTAAGAGGTTCAACAATTTTTTGTAACTCACATAATTTCTCTAGGATTTGAGTATTTTCTTGGGTAAGGGATGATACTTTTTGTAGGGGGAGAACTCCCACTATCCCGTCTATAATTTCATAAGCGAAGCTAGGATCAATATCGATAAAACTGCCTTTGGCGGAAAAATCCAGGAGTTGTTTATGGGGCAAGGTTAACCCAACATAAAAATTGCGAAGCAAAATTTTAAGATCTCCCTCTATATTGCAATTACGATAAGATTCGAGCATTCTAAACCAAGCATCTTTTAAATTTTCCCCTTGTCTTTGCTTGAAGTGGAGGACTTCAAAGTCGGGAGATGAAGGGATAAAAACCGAGCTAGCCATAACGACATGCCAGCGAGAAAGAGGCGAACGGGAAAGAGAGGGCGAATAAAACGGCAAGGGTGAAGTGGGGGAGAGGAAAACGAGAGGAAAATGGAAAATAATGTAATGTGGGAGATAAGGGTTTGTGATGGGTACTTGGTATGTTGACTTTTGCGTAGACTCCCCGGCAACGGCGCCAGAAATCCTTCTTGCTACCTCTTGAGCACTGCGTTGGTTTTCCCTTGAAGAGGAAAGGGTGATGCAGCAAAGTAGCGTAAGTATTTCCCTCAGTTTTTGAGAACCAAGGTATCAATCCAGTAGGAGGTCACGCACGAGTCCCTCGCAACTACACAAACAAATAAATCCTCGCAAACAACGCGATAAGGGGTTGTCAATTCTTACACGGTCACTTCCGAGAGCGAGATCTGATAGATATGATAGGATAATATTTTTGGTATTTTTATGATAAAGATGCAAAGTAAAATAAAAGCAAAATAAAAGGAAAAGGAAATAGCTAAGTGTTGGAAGATTAATATGATGGAAAATAGACCCGGGGGCCATAGGTTTCACTAGTGGCTTCTCTCAAGAGCATAAGTATTTACGGTGGGTGAACAAATTACTGTTGACCAATTGACAGAATTGAGCATAGTTATGAGAATATCTAGGTATGATCATGTATATAGGCATCACGTCCGAGACAAGTAGATCGACTCCTGCCTGCATCTACTACTATTACTCCACACATCAACCGCTATCCAGCATGCATCTAGAGTATTAAGTTCATAAGAACAGAGTAACGCTTTAAGCAAGATGACATGATGTAGAGGGATAAATTCATGCAATATGATATAAACCCCATCTTGTTATCCTCGATGGCAACAATACAATACGTGCCTTGCTGCCCCTACTGTCACTGGGAAAGGACACCGCAAGATTGAACCCAAAGCTAAGCACTTCTCCCATTGCAAGAAAGATCAATCTAGTAGGCCAAACCTAACTGATAATGCAAAGAGACTTGCAAAGATAACCAATCATACATAAAAGAATTCAGAAGATTCAAATATTGTTCATAGATAAACTTGATCATAAACCCACAATTCATCGGTCTCAACAAACACACCGCAAAAGAAGATTACATCGAATAGATCTCCCCGAGAGAGGGGGAGAACATTGTATTGAGATCCAAAAAGAGAGAAGAAGCCATCTAGCTAATAACTATGGACCTGAAGGTCTGAGGTAAACTACTCACACATCATCGGAGAGGCTATGGTGTTGATGTAGAAGCCCTCCGTGATTGATGCCCCCTCCGGCGGAGCTCCGGCACAGGCCCCAAGATGGGATCTCACGGGTACAGAAGGTTGCGGCGGTGGAATTAGGTTTTTGGCTCCGTATCTGGTAGTTTGGGGGTACGTAGGTATATATAGGAGGAAGGAGTACGTCGGTGGAGCAACACGGGGCCCATGAGGGTGGAGGGCACGCCTGGGGGTAGGCACGCCCCCCTACCTCGTGGCCTCCTGGTTGAAGTCTTGACGTAGGGTCCATGTCCTCTGGATCACGTTCGTTCCGAAAATCACGTTCCCGAAGGTTTCATTCTGTTTGGACTCCGTTTGATATTCTTTTTCTGCAAAACTCTGAAATATGCACCCAAAAAAAGCAATTTTGGGCTGGGCCTCCGGTTAATAGGTTAGTCCCAAAAATAATATAAAAGTGTATAATAAAGCCCAATAATGTCCAAAACAGTATATAATATAGCATGGAACAATAAAAAATTATAGATACGTTGGAGATGTATCAAGCATCCCCAAGCTTAATTCCTGCTCGTTCTCGAGTAGGTAAATGATAAAAACAGAATTTTTGATGTGGAATGGTACTTGGCATAATTTCAATATAATTCTTCTTATTGTGGCATGAATGCTCAGATTTGACATGATTCAAGATAAAAGTTTAATGTTGACATAAAAACAATAATACTTCAAGCATACTAACTAAGCAATTATGTTTATCAAAATAACATAGCCAAAGCAAGTTACCCCTACAAAATCATATAGTCTGGCTATGCTCCATCTTCCCCACACAAAATATTCATATCATGTACGACCCCGGTTTTGGCCAAGCATATGGTTCATACTTTTAATGCGCTTCAGCCATTTCAACTCTTACGCAATACATGAGCGCAAGCCATGGATATAGCACTATGATGGAATAAGGTATAATGGTAGGGGTTATGTGGGAAGACAAAAAAGGAGAAAGTCTCACATCAACGAGGCTAATCAACGGGCTATGGAGATGCCCATCAATTGATGTTAATGCGAGGAGTAGGGATTGCCATGCAATGGATGCACTAGAGCTATAAGTGTATGAAAGCTCAAAAAGAAACTAAGTGGGTGTGCATCCACCTTGCTTGCTCACGAAGACCTCGGCCATTTGAGGAAGCCCATCATTGGAATATACAAGCCAAGTTCTATAATGAAATTTCCCAATAGTATATGAAAGTGACAAAATGAGAGACTCTCTATTATGAAGATCACGGTGCTACTTTGAAGCACAAGTGTGGTAAAAGGATAGTAACATTGTCCCTTCTCTCTTTTTCTCTCATCATTTTTTGGGGCCTTTTCTCTTTTTTTATGGCCTCTTTTTTTTAGTCCGGAGTCTCATCCCGACTTGTGGGGGAATCATAGTCTCCATCATCCTTTCCTCACTTGGGACAATGCTCTAATAATGATGATCATCACACTTTTATTTACTTACAACTCATGAATTACAACTCAATACTTAGAACAAAATATGACTCTATATGAATGCCTCCGGCGGTGTACCAGGATATGCAATAAATCAAGAGCGACATGTATGAAAGAATTATGAACGGTGGCTTTGCCACAAATACAATGTCAACTACATGATCATGCAAAGCAATATGACAATAATGGAGTATGTCATGATAAATGAAACGGTGGAAAGTTGCATGGCAATATATCTCGAAATGGCTAAGGAAATGCCATGATAGGTAGGTATGGTGGCTGTTTTGAGGAAGATATAAGGAGGTTTATGTGTGATAGAGCATATCATATCACGGGGTTTGGATGCACCGGCGAAGTTTGCACCAACTCTCAAGGTGAGAAAGGGCAATGCGCGGTACCGAAGAGGCTAGAAAATTGCGGAAAGGTAAGTGTGCGTATAATCCATGGACTCACATTAGTCATAAAGAACTCATATACTTATTTCAAAAATTTATTAGCCCTCGAAGCAAAGTACTACTACGCATGCTCCTAGGGGAAGGGTTGGTAGGAGTTAACCATCGCGCGATCCCGACCGCCACACAAAGGAAGACAATCAACAAATACTTCATGCTCCGACTTCGTTACGTAACGGTTCACCATACGTGCATGCTATGGGAATCACAAACTTCAACACATGTATTTTTCAATTCCACAATTACTCAACTAGCACAACTATGATATTACCACCTTTATATCTCAAAACAATTATCAAGCATCAAATTTCTCATGATATTATTTAAAGCAAATTGCCGTGATATTTTAACACTCTCAAAATAATATAAGTGAAGCATTAGAGATCAATAGTTTCTATAAAACAAATCCACCACCGTGCTCTAAAAGATATAAGTGAAGCACTAGAGCAAAACTATATAGCTCAAAAAATATAAGTGAAGCACATAGCACATTCTAATAAATTCCGAATCAAGTGTGACTCTCTCAAAAGGTGTGTACAGCAAGGATGATTGTGGTAGACTAACAAATAAAGACTCAAATAATACAAGACGCTCCAAGCAAAACACATATCATGTGGTGAATAAAATATAGCTCCAAGTAGAGTTACCGATGGAAGTAGACGAAAGAGGGGATGCCTTCCGGCGCATCCCCAAGCTTTGGCTTTTAAGTGTCCTTAGATTATCTTGGGGTGCCATGGGCATCCCCAAGCTTAGGCTCTTGCCACTCCTTGTTCCATAATCCATCAAATCTTTCACCCAAAACTTGAAAACTTCACAACACAAAACTCAGCAGAAAATCTCGTAAGCTCCATTAGCGAAAGAAAACAAAAGACCACCTCAAGGTACGGCAATGAACTCATTATTTATTTATATTGGTGTTAAACCTACTGTATTCCAACTTCTCTATGGTTTATAAACTATTTTACTAGCCATAGATTCATAAAAATAAGCAAACAACACACGAAAAACAGAATCTGTCAAAAACAGAACAGTCTGTAGTAATCTGTAACTAACACAAACTTCTGGAACTCCAAAAATTCAGCCAAAATAGGAAGACCTAGAAAATTTGTTTATTGATCAGAAGCAATTGGAATCAATATTGTATCACGTTCTGATGATTTTTAACAATTATTTTCGTGAACAGAAAGTTTCTGGAATTTTCTGCAAGATCAAATAACTATCATCCAAGAAGATCCTACAGGTTAAACTTGGCACAAACACTAATTAAAACATAAAAATACATCTAACCAGAGGCTAGATCAAATATTTATTCCTAAACAGAAGCAAAAAGCAAAAAAAACTAAAAATAAAATTGGGTTGCCTCCCAACAAGCGCTATCGTTTAACGCCCCTAGCTAGGCATAAAAGTAAGGATAGATCTAGGTATTGCCATCTTTGGTAGGCAATTTCTTAATGGAGTTATGCTCGGTGATATTTTGATCTAAAGTATCCAGCCGCTTATTGCAAAGTGTAATCAGATTATTCATGCGGTTGATATTCCCACCAATACTTTTAAGAGGTTCAACAATGTTTTGTAACTCACATAATTTCTCTAGGATTTGAGTATTTTCTTGGGTAAGGGATGATACTTTTTGTAGGGGGAGAACTCCCACTATCCCCTCTATAATTTCATAAGCGAAGCTAGGATCAATATCGATAAAAGTTCCTTTGGCAGAAAAATCGAGGAGTTGTTTATGGGGCAAGGTTAACCCAACATAAAAGTTGCGAAGCAAAATTTTAAGATCTCCCTCTATATTGCAATTACGATAAGATTCGAGCATTCTAAACCAAGCATCTTTTAAATTTTCCCCTTGTCTTTGCTTGAAGTGGAGGACTTCAAAGTCGGGAGATGAAGGGATAAAAACCGAGCTAGCCATAACGACAAGCCAGCGAGAAAGAGGCGAACGGGAAAGAGAGGGCGAATAAAACGGCAAGGGTGAAGTGGGGGAGAGGAAAACGAGAGGCAAATGGCAAATAATGTAATGCGGGAGATAAGGGTTTGTGATGGGTACTTGGTATGTTGACTTTTGCGTAGACTCCCCGGCAACGGCGCCAGAAATCCTTCTTGCTACCTCTTGAGCACCGCGTTGGTATTCCCTTGAAGAGGAAAGGGTGATGCAGCAAAGTAGCGTAAGTATTTCCCTCAGTTTTTGAGAACCAAGGTATCAATCCAGTAGGAGGCCACGCACGAGTCCCTCGCACCTACACAAACAAATAAATCCTCGCAACCAACACGATAAGGGGTTGTCAATCCCTACACAGTCACTTACGAGAGTGAGATCTGATAGAGACGATAGGATAATATTTTTGGTATTTTTATGATAAACATGCAAAGTAAAATAAAAGCAAAATAAAAGTGATGCGGAGCATCCTACGATCATCCCCATGGACCTACCATCGTCTCATCAAGAGCCAAGAGGACCTATGACACGAGCACGAGCTAGAGCTCTCGAGAACGAGGTGACTTCCTTCCTTAGTGATATCACATATGATCGACTCGAGACATGGCTACTACCTAAGTTCGATATGCTATGCATGTTAGGTGTCAAGAGGAGCCTCCCGAGGATGCACGTGAAGACGGACAAGCCACCAAGTTCACGGATGAAGAGAACCGACGGAAGGAGAAGAAGACAGCTCCAGGGCCCGGACATCCGGCCGCGGGAGACATCAACAACAGCAGCAGCCCAGCCAGCGAAGTACTATAGGGCCCGGACATCCGACCCCGCCTATCGAGAGACTACAGAAGTTTGCACCGCCAGCCCGGACATCCGGCCCCTCCTGAAGCCCCGGACATCCGGCCCGACGCCCGGACATCCGGCTCCGTCTGTCTGCACACAGTAAAGGGCTGAAGCCCATGTACCCCTTCGCCCCCTAGATTATATATACTCCATCCCCTTCCTCTTTCTAGGGTTAGCAAAGGATTAGCTCATATGTGAGATAGAGCTTTGCTTATCCATTACGGATCTACTCCACGAGAAAGACCGCGGCCCCTCTACGGAGAAGATCCACCTTGGATTCAAGACCTCCTCATGGAGAGGACCCCCATCAAGACCTCCTTACGGAGAAGAACCGGTTACCTTTATATCTTCCTTTGTTGGATTTGGATCTTGTATCTTACCTTTGTGTTCATCGATCTAGCGCATGTGTGATCTATTCTTGTTGGTTGAGTGATTTCTCTCGTGTTCCCCTCGTGTTTCCCTCGTGTTTCCCCTCGTGTTCATCACGTTCTTCGTAGGGATCCGCTCCTTTTGTGAATGATCGGCCACCTAGGGTTTCGCCCTACATCATCTTGGTATCATGAGCCACGTTGATCACGATTTCGGAGCCCCTCCCTTTGTTTTTGTCACAGCCCCAGATCAGCCCTTGTCTGACTTTGCTTGTTCCTCATGCATCATGTTTAAATTTTGCTTAAACTTGAAATAGGGGTGATCAATCCCTAGCACCCAAAAGAACTCAACTAGGTTCAACTTAAAAACATTTTCAATGAGCCCAAATGCCCTTTAGAAAAGTTCATGATTTTTGATAAAGGTAAAAACCTCTGCCAAAAATGATAAACATATTTCCAGGTCATTTCTGGATTTTTTTGGATTAAGTCATAAGTATTTGAATTGGAGCATTTAATGGCTATAAATATTTTAAATGCTCTAATAATTTTGAAACTAGTTGAGGGCTGTTGGAAATATTTTCAAAAGTGCCCACAATTATTTTCAGGATTTTACAAAATGAATTAGTATTTTTACTAATCCAAAACAGATAAAGAAAATAGAAGACAGGAACTAAAGACAGAAATATAAGAGAGATACCTGGGCCTTACCTGCAGCCCAAGTGGCTAGGCCAGCCCACCACTGTGGCGGCCCAGCCCAGCTAGCCCCCCCTGTCGTCTTCCTCGTGACAGAAGGACGCCGGGCGTGTGGCCACCGTGCGCCGGCACGCGCCCGTGCCACCTCCACCTTGCCTGCGTGCCCCCTCGGCGGCCTGGACGACCCTGGAGTCGCCACGCAGCCCCCGACCGCCCTCTCACTCTCCCCGTGCCCCTCCCCTCCTCTGTTCTCTCTCTCGCACGGTTCGAGTGCCACCGTCGCCGCCGACAAGCACCACCGCGGCCACTGCCTCCCCCTCGCCCCCTGGACATGCCCAAGAGCTCCGCCGCTTCATCCTCGACCCCCACACCGAGCCACGCCACGCCGGACGCCCCACAACGCCGCCTTTGCCCTCGTCTTCAACCTCGGGCACCGGAGATCGCCACCGCCGATTCGACACCTCCGAGCCGTCCCCGAGCGCGCTAAGCATCCCTACAGCCTCCATGTGAGCTCCTACGCCGTTTCCCTCTTACCCCGACACCGTTCGCGACCTGTAGCCGTTGATTCCGCGCTGACCGAAACGCCCCGCCGCACGAGCTCGACGCCGGCGTCACTTCGGTGGCCATTTGGTCATCCGTCGGTGCGCAACGCGTTCGCAACCTCGCGTAGTGCATCCCTAGCGCACTGGTTCGCTCGACCGCGAGCCGCAGCAGCAAAACTCACGAACGCCGAACTCCGGCCGCCGCCTCGCTCGCCACCGCCGACGCCACAGCTCACCCCATCTCCTCTCGCTTGCTCCTTTGGATGCGCGCGAACCCGAGGAACCCGTAGAAGCAAACGGCGAGGCAAATGGTTGCCCGTAGCTCGATCCCGAGGAGCATCCGTCGTCGGATGTGCTCGCCGGCGATCAACTCCGGCGAGGACCGACGTGGCGCAGTCATTAGCGCTAATCCCTGCCAGCTCAGCCGCCCTTAGCCACTGACAATGGGCCCCGCAGCAGGTCGAAGTGCTAATCAACGCGGGTTAGCACCAGGTGTCACTGACGTGTGGACCCCACACGTCAGGTTTGACCCTGGTCAGCGCTGCTGACCTGCTGACACAGGCATGACGCAGTGCTGACGCAATTAATCCTTTTCTGGATTTAAAATAATCCAGGAATTCCAGAAAATAGTGCAAACTTCTAAAATTCATAGAAATTCAACCGTAGCTCCAAATCAAATAATTTATATATGAAAAATTATCAGAAAAATGCAATCTATCCATCTGTACCATTTTCATGCATGTGAAACTAAGTTATACCTGCTGTATAGGTGAAAACATGATAATGCACTATTTGAATTCATAGTTTGAATTTGAATTTGAACCTTGAGTTCAAATCAACCCAAACCTTTCTGTTGCTAGTTGCATTAGGCCAAATCACGTCATATTGCCATGTCATAATCATGCATCATAATTGTTGCATTGCATTGATTGTGTTCTTCCTTGTCTGCCGGTGATTGTCCCCCTCTCGATAGCTGTGATTCCGACGATGAGTTCGATGACACCGATGAAGAACTATAATATCTTCAGAAGTGCCAGGCAAGCATAAACCCCTTGTTCATTCCGATACAATCCCACTCTCTCGCTCCTGCTCTCTTTACTGCATTAGGACAACAACGATTCAACTGTTACTTGTTGCGGTAGTTGAACCCCTTATCCTCTGCATGACCTGTCATTGCCACAGTAAATAGATGAAACCCACTAGCATGAGTAGGAGTTGTTTGAGCCCTGATGTGCCTACTCATTCATGCTTGTTTGTCATGCCTGCTACTGCTTAGAGTTGAGTCGGGTCTGATTCATCGGGGATGAGTTGGAATGGTGATGAACATGTCCTACTGTGTGTGAGCTAAGTGTGTGAACACGATTTGGTAAAGGTAGCGGTGAGAGGCCATGTAGGAGTACATGGTGGGTTGTCTCATTGAAGCCGTCCTCAGGAACTGAGTGCTGTGTTTGTGATCCATGATACAGTTACTACCACGCATTGGGCCCGAAACCAATGGACCCTCTCGGCTTCTTAATCACCCTTGTCCTCTGTCCAGGAGTTGCAAGTAGTTTCTGGTGTTTGTAGTATGCTGGAGGCCGTGGACAGCGCTGACCGGAGGGGTGGGCTGTGATGCGGTAGGCACGTGGCCCGGTGTACCGAGTCGCCCGTTTGGTGACCGGGAACCCTGCACACATCGTTCGGGGCCGTATGTGGAAACCTCGGCCGGACTCCCTGCGGATGGAACCTGAATAGGCGATAAACCTGGACTAGAGACTTGAGTGTTTAGGTAGGCTGTGGCCGACACCCTCGCTGGGCCTCCGCTTGAAGGTTGCCGAGTACATGTCGTGTAAACGGCGGTAAGTGGTGAGAGCGTGTGTGTCGAAGTACACCCCTGCAGGGTTAACATCATCTATTCGAATAGCCGTGTCCGCGGAAATGGACTTCTGGGTTGCCTATAACAGTTCATAGACAAGTGAAAGTGGATACTCTAAAATGCGCAAGATAAGCGTGAGTGCTATGGATGGCGTTCTCGTAGGGAGACGGGAGCGGATCCATAGTGGAGTATTGATATGGTGAATATGTGGACTCGTGTGCGCCACCTCAAAAGAGTTACTTGCAGTCGTAGTTAGGTTAGCCACTGAGTCAAAGCTGGCTTGCTGCAGTTAAACTCCACTACCCCCTTTGTTGATACCGATGCATATGTAGATAGTTCTGATGTAAGTCTTGCTGGGTACATTTGTACTCACGTTTGCCTATTTTATGTTTTGCAGAGAGACGTCAGTCTCGCTAGTAGTTCCGTGTGGACTTCGACGTTTAGCTTGATACCTCAGCTACGATCTTGTGCCCTCGGCAGGATCTAGTAAATAGTCAGGCTTCTCAGCCTTTTCATTTATAGATGTCTGTACTCAGACATGTTAAGCTTCCGCATGTGCTTTGACTTGTATGCTCTGAATGTTGGGTCATGAGACCCATGTTTGTAATATCTGGCTCTTCGGAGCCTAATGAATAAATACTCTAAAGTCGTAGAGTCTTGTTGTGATGCCATGTTGTATTTGCACATATCGAGCATATTGTGTGTATGATTGAAATGCTTGGTATGTGTGGGATCCGACAATCTAGTTGTCTATCCTTAGTAGCCTCTCTTATGGGGAGATGTAGTCTAGTGCCTCCTTGAGCCATAGTAGTCCGCTACAGCCCGGTTCACCGGAGTCCTGCTAGCCCAGCACTACTGCTCTGGACACTTGACTGGCCGGCATGTGTTTCATATCGTTCCTGTGTCTGTCCCTTCGGGGAAATGTCACGCAGTGACATCCGGAGTCCTGCCTAGCCTGCTACAGCCCGGGTTCCCGGAGTCCTGTTAGCCCAGTGCTACAGCCCGGATTCGCACGCTGCTGACTGACACATTCGATGTTGATTCATGTATGCCTGTCCCCATACGTTAGTGCCGCTTTGGGTTCACGACTAGCCATGTCGGCCCGGGTTCTCTGTCATATGGATGCTAGCGACACTGTCATATACGTGAGCCAAAAGGGCGCAAACGGTCCCGGGCCATGGTAAGGCGACACCCGTGGGAGCACCGTGTGTGAGGCCGCAAAGTGATATGAGGTGTTACAGGCTAGATCGATGTGACTTGGAATCGGGGTCCCGACAGCTTTTTAGCTTGATTTTGTTGTTTTTTGTCCTAATCCGAAAATTGCCCCACAAAAATAGCCCCAATTTTTTTTGATTTGTTGGTGTGATGAAGTTTTGTTGGATTTGATCCGCGGATTTCCTGTGTTGCAGGTAGATCTAGCTTTTCCCCAATTTCCATCCACAAAATCTTCCGAATTTTGCCCCAGATTTGACCTCTCTGCGCGGTGTTCTTCGTGTTCGTCCACGGATCCCGAGCCCGGACATCCGGCCATCAGCCCGGACATCCGGCCCCTGACACCATAACTTCCATCCTCCACTCCGTTTTCCGCCTAACTTTCGTCCAACTTTGTTCCGGAGCCCACATACACTTCCGCATACCACCACCACTTCCGCATAGCACCACCATAGCCCTTCCGGCTACCAACTCCGACAATTTTGACCCGTTTTGCTTTGAGAATTTGAGTTGTGGTTTCCGTGTCCTATTGTGTTTCGGCTATCTAGGTACGGTTCGACATCAACATCACCACCGCTCATCTTCGCCAAGGACTACTACGAACGGCTACATCACAATTGTGGTATCAACCTCACCTTGGTATCACTTTGGTAGCATGATATCATCATACTCTCTTGCATTTGCATTGGTAACCCCATGGCCTTACTTTTGCGTAGCTTACCCATCGAGACTAACCTTTGAGTATTGCCGGCAACGTGACTTGTGCACATTAGTGATCATACTTCCCATAGCTTACATACCATCATCGTGTTGCATATTTTGGTATTATCTCTTGTGTCACAAAGTTGTCTTCGCATACACAATTGCTATCTTGGTTCGTGAAGCATTGCATGAGAAAAGAGCTCAAACAACAAAGAGCCAAACAAGCTTTTAAGCAAAAGAACAAAGACAAGCAAAGAGCTTATAAGCAAGAACCATAGCATCATACAACATTAAGATTGTCATACTCGATCATCTTGGATCAAAAGCATAGAGACATCATACATATAGCATAATTGGGATAGAAGTCGTTGCATTTTTGCTTAGTAGGTTGTGCACAAGTTCGTATCCGCCTATTGTGCAATCGTGCTAGCGTCTCTCTAGTGTTGTGCAACAAGAGCCTCTTGGTGGACTCCACATTTTGGCTCATCCTTGGTTGCCCAACGCCACTTATCTATTTGCGTGTGTGTTTCCGTGTACCATATCTTGCTATTGGATCTACTTGTTGCATTTGCAAATTTGTGAATCTTTTCCAACATTATTGAGTCTCACTTACAATTGCATCAAATTTTGTTCCACCATCCTAACCAAGCTCCACCATAAGCTTTTACTTGTGTAGGTGTGAGAACCGACAAGAATTGGTACCAATTGTGCTATTTCTTTGCTACACATTGGAGTGATCTTTGATCCATTTTCAACATCGGTCAAGGTACATTTGGTATTGGTTCTTCTCTTTCTCCCACTCACATATCTTTGTTTGGAATGATGGATAGGCCAAGTACTTCTACCAACCCACTCTTCTTGGAGCAAGACGATGACATGACATCCTACATCACCAAGACCCAACTATTTGGTGAACATCGGGCTTTGCATCAAGAACAACTTGCTTTGGGCGACCGCATCGACAATCTCGCCACTGACCTACGACAATCCGAGCAATGAACAAGAGACTACTTCGACACATCCATGAGTTCCCTCAAAGAAGATATCCGAACCATGATGGTCCGCTCTTCTACAACTTCGTCCTCGTCAAGACGGAGCCGCTCAAGTCGTCACTCCGAAGACACCCTCTCTGGTTCAAGTACACTGACATCAAACACTCTTTGTCATGCCGCGCGTCAAGACCGTCAAGATAACCGCAATCCTCTACATGACACCGACTCTCAAGAGCATCGACATCGTCAAAACCAAGCTGCTTTCGCACAAGCACAAGAATGGCAACGCCAACAACAACAAGAACAAGAGGAGCGAGCGCGACAACATCAAGATGCACAAGACGCCGAGGCACAACGTCAAGAACAACAACTACATGAAGCTCAAGCACTGGAGGAGCAACGTGCCCTTCAAGATTCAAGTCGTGTCGTAGCCAATCGAGGCCGACAAGATCGACTACATCAAGAAGCACTTCGCGACGAAGCTCAAGAAAGGATTTACGAAGCACGTGTGTATCGACAAGCTCCTCGACAAGATCGACAAGTTCCTCGTCAAGATCGACAAGCTCCTCCTCAAGCGAGACAAGAACGTCAAGTCCATCGAGAGCAAGAAGACAATGGACCCCCTCCTCGCCAAGAGCAACATGAGGTCGACAACCCTCCTCACCAAGAGCAACATGAGGAAGACAACCCTCCTCGCCAAGAGCAACATGAGATTGCCAATCCTCACCGACATGGGCGTCATCATCCCCGACCCCAACACAATGAAGAGCAACGATATGGCAAGCTAAAGTTCACCATGCCCAAGTTTACCGGAAGCAATGACCCCGAAGAGTACATATCATGGGCATTGAAGGTTGACAAAATCTTCCGCTTGCACAACTACGAAGAAGAGAAGAAGATCGCAATGGCATCCCTCGAATTCCAAGACTACGTCCTCATTTGGTGGGAACAAGTCATTGAGCGCCGAGCGGCAAGAGGTGAACCACCCATCACCAATTGGGCACAAATGAAGGATGTCATGAGAGCACGATTCGTGCCAAACTACTACAACCGCGACCTCTTCAAGAAACTCCAACAACTCAAGCAAGGAACCAAGAGCGTTGAAGAATACTACAAGGAAATGGAGATTGCCATGATACGAGCCAATGTCAAAGAAGATGATGAGCAAACTATGACGCGTTTCTTGAATGGACTCAATCACCCTATCAAGAAGATTGCCGACTTCCAACCATACTCGAACCTCATCGAGCTAGTGCATCAAGCTACGAAAGCGGAACGGCAAGTACAGGACGACTTCAAGTATGCCAAGTTCTCATCCAAGTTCTATGGCCTCTCCAACAATCAAGCTTCGATGACTCCCACTACAAGCAACAGCGACAAGTCAAGTTACAAGAAAGCTTCGACAAGCTCAAGTCGTCCACCTACTACAAGCAACTTCAAGCCGAAAGCTTCATCATCATCTACTCCATCGGTGAGACCATCAAGACAAGTTCCATCAAATGTTTCACATGCGGAGGCCGAGGCCACAAGTCCTTCGAGTGCACAAACAAGCGCACCATGATCCTCAACGATGACGGAACCTATGACTCCATGAGTGAAGGATAAATGGAAGCCCTTGAGCAAGTGGCCATGCATCGACAAGTGAACAATGAAGAAGAAGATGATCACATCTTTTGTGACGAAGACTCAAGTCCCGCCCTTTTTGTCTCCAAGGTCTTGACTCTTCAACATCAACAAGACGAAGATCAAAGATGCCATATCTTCCACACAAAGGCCGGCATCAATGGACGGTCCGTCAAGTTCATCATCGATGGAGGGAGTTGCCATAACTTAGCAAGTGAAGAACTATGCTTCAAACTCCAATTGGTCAAGATGAAGCACCCGCACCCCTACAAGGTTCAATGGTTAAGCGACACCGGCACCATACAAGTCGAGCATAGAGTACAAGTCTCTTTCAAGATCGGCACCTATGAAGACAATTTGGAGTGTGATGTCCTTCCGATGACCATTTGCCACCTCCTTCTTGGACGGCCATGGCAATTTGACCGAGGTGTCATTCACAATGGGCGTACAAATCACTATAGCTTCAAGATGAAAGGGAAAGAGTTTGTGCTACGTCCTATGTCTCCAAGCCAAGTGCTCGCCGACAAGCAAAGCACCCATCGTGGAGAGAATAGTGAGAGAGCGAACCACCAAAAAGAGAGTGAGCGCCACAAGCCCAAATTGAGTGCCTCCACGATGAGCGATAAGAAAACCTTAGTTCTCTTTGCCACCAAACGTGAGATGAGAGAAGTGTGTGAGAACCCATCAAGTGTCCTACACTATGTCCTATTGTGCAAGGACGAGGCACCAAAAACTAACAACTCTCACAATCTTCCTCTAGTGTTATCTTCTTTATTGCAGGAATTCCAAGATGTTTTCCCCGATGAGCTACCTCGGGGTCTACCTCCACTACGAGGCATTGAGCACCGAATTGATCTCATCCCCGGAGCGCCGCTTCCAAATAAAGCTCCCTACCGCGTCAACCCCGAAGAAACCAAAGAAATACAAAGGCAAGTAAAGCATCTCATAGACCATGGTCATGTGCGTGAAAGTTTGAGTCCTTGTGCCGTACCGGTCATTCTTGTGCCAAAACGAGACGGTAGCTTTCGCATGTGTTCCGATTGTAGACCTATCAATGCTATCACCGTTCGTTATAGGTACCCCATTCCACGCCTTGATGATATTCTTGATGAACTTTGCGGTGCCACTATCTTTTCCAAAATTGATCTTAAAAGTGGTTACTATCAATTCCGCATAGAAGAGGGTGATGGATGGAAAACCGCTTTCAAAACAAAGTTTGGTCTATATGAGTGGTTAGTCATGCCTATGGGTTTATCGGAAGCACCCGGTACCTTCATGCGTCTTATGAATTATGTGTTTTGCCCTTACATTGGTGAATTTGTTGTTGTCTACTTTGATGATATCCTCGTTTTTAGCAAATCTCTCCAAGAGCATGTCACCCACCTTCGCACCATGCTACAAACTCTTTGAAAAGAGCAACTTTATGCTAATATGGAAAAATGCCTTTTTGGTGTTGATAAGCTTGTTTTCTTGGGTTTCGTAGTATCTTCTAAGGGTGTTCATGTTGATGAATCTAAGATCAATGCTATTAAAACTTGGCTCCAACCAACCAATTTGCAACAAGTGCGTAGTTTTCTTCGTTTAGCCGGTTTCTACCGTAGATTTGTGAAGGAATTTAACACCATTGCTTCACCTTTGCATGCTTTGAGTAAGAAAAATGCACCGTTTGTTTGGGGAACATCCCAAGACATAGCTTTCAATGAGCTTAAGAATTTGCTTACACATGCTCCTGTGCTTGCATTACCCAATTTTGACAAACCTTTTGAAATTCATTGCGATGCTAGTGGTAATGGCATAGGAGGTGTGTTAACGCAAGAGAAGCGCCCCATTGCATACTTTAGTGAGAAACTCTCCGGAGTGCAACTCAACTATCCCATCTATGACAAAGAGCTATATGCTTTAGTGCGAGTTTTGCATGAATGGGAACATTACCTTCGCCCTCATGAGTTCATCATCCATACCGACCATGAAACGCTTAAATACCTTAAGGGTCAAACTAAGTTTAACAAGCGTCATGCTAAATGGAGTGAGTTTATTGAGTCATTTCCTTATGTCATCAAGTATATTAAAGGTAAGGAAAATGTTGTGGCGGATGCACTTTCCCGTATATGCATGCTTGTCACTCAACTTGAGTTAAATGTCATTGGTTTTGAGCACATAAAAGACTTGTATGAGCATGATCCTACATTTGCTATTCCTTATGCCAAGTGTTTGACGCATACTTCTTGGGATCGATACTACATCAAAGATGGATATCTTATGAGAGCTAACAAACTTTGCATTCCCGAGTCCTCTCTTCGCTTGTTGCTTTTGCAGGAATCTCATGGAGGCGGACTCATGGGACACTTTGGACGTGACAAGACATTTGCTATGCTCTCCAAGAACTACTTTTGGCCCAAGATGTTTCGCGACGTTAATCGCTTCACCAACCGATGCTCTACATGTCGCAAAGCTAAGTCTAAAGTGCAATCTCATGGCCTCTATATGCCACTTCCAATTCCATATCACCTATTAGCATGGACTTTGTGCTTTGTTTGCCTAGAACTAGAAATGGCAAGGATTCCGTTTTTGTTCTTGTGGACCGATTCTCCAAAATGGCTCATTTCATTCCTTGCAACAAGATAGACGATGCTTCACATGTTGCAAATTTGTTTTGTAGGGAAATCTTGCGACTTCATGGAGTGCCAAAGACGATTGTCTCGGACCACGACGTCAAGTTCTTGAGTTACTTTTGGAAGACCTTGTGCGCCAAGCTCGGAATCAAGCTTTTGTTCTCTTCGGCATACCATCCACAAACTGACGGCCAAACAGAGGTGACGAACTGCAGGCTCTCCACTCTACTACGCGTGTTGATAAAGAAGAACATCAAGGAGTGGGAGGAGTGCCTACCCATCACCAAGTACGCCTACAACCGAGCAAGACATTCGACTACCGGCAAGTCCCCCTTCGAGGTCGTCTATGGCTTCAATCCATTGTCCCCATTGGACATTCTACCTCTACCACTACAAGAGCGGACAAACATGGACGCGAGTGCCCGAGTCAACTTCCTCAAGAAGATGCATGAACATACAAGGAACACCATCGAGCGCCAAGTACAATGACTCGTGACCAAGCTCAACGTCAACAAGCAACCCATGATGTTCAATGTTGGAGATCTTTTGTGGCTACACCTTCGCAAGGATCGCTTCCCCAAGGAACGCAAGTCCAAGCTACTACCCCGAGCGGATGGACCCTTCAAGGTGCTTGCACGCTACAACACCAACGCATACAAGATCGACATCCCACGCGACAAGTACTCCGTGAGCGACATCTTCAACATCAAAGATCTCTCCCCGTACCATGGTGATGAGGATTTCGATCCGAGGTCGGATCTTTCCCAAGGGAGGGGAGATGATGCGGAGCATCCTATGATCATCCCCATGGACCTACCATCCTCTCATCAAGAGCCAAGAGGACCTATGACACGAGCACGAGCTAGAGCTCTCGAGAACGAGGTGACTTCCTTCCTTAGTGATATCACATATGATCCACTCGAGACATGGCTACTACCTAAGTCCGATATGCTATGCATGATTAGGTGTCAAGAGGAGCCTCCCGAGGATGCACGTGAAGACGGACAAGCCACCAAGTTCACGGATGAAGAGAACCGCCGGAAGGAGAAGAAGACAGCTCCAGGGCCCAGACATCCAGCCCCAGCCCCGGACATCCGGCCGCTGGAGACATCAACAACAGCAGCAGCCATGCCAGCGAAGTACTACAGGGCCTGGACATCTGGCTCCTCCGGAAGCCCCGGAAATCCGGCCTCTCGCCCGGACATCCGACCCTGCCTATCCTGAGACTACAGAAGTTTGCACCGCCAGCCCGGACATCCGGCCCCCAGCCCGGACATCTGGCCCCTCCTGAAGCCCCGGACATCCGGCCCGACGCCAGGACATCCGGCTCTGTTTGTCTGCGCACAGTAAAGGGCCGAAGCCCATGTACCCCTTCGCCCCCTAGACTATATATACTCTATCCCCTTCCTCTTTCTAGGGTTAGCAAAGGATTAGCTCATATGTGAGATAGAGCTTTGCTCATCCATTACGGATCTACTCCACGAGAGAGACCGCGGCCCGTCTACGGAGAAGATCCACCTTGGATTCAAGACCTCCTCACGGAGAGGGCCCCCATCAAGACCTCCTTATGGAGAAGAACCGGTTACCTTTGTATCGTCCTTTGTTGGATTTGGATCTTGTATCTTACCTTTGTGTTCATATCTAGCGCATGTGTGATCTATTCTTGTTGGTTGAGTGATTTCTCTCGTATTCCCCTCGTGTTTCCATCGTGTTTCCCCTCGTGTTCATCACGTTCTTCATAGGGATCCGCTCCTTTCGTGAAAGATCGGCCACCTAGGGTTTCGCCCTACATCAAAAAGGCAAAGGAAATAGCTAAGTGTTGGAAGATTAATATGATGGAAAATAGACCCGGGGGCCATAGGTTTCACTAGTGGCTTCTCTCAAGAGCATAAGTATTTACGGTGGGTGAACAAATTACTGTTGAGCAATTGATAGAATTGAGCATAGTTATGAGAATATCTAGGTATGATCATGTATATAGGCATCACGTCCGAGACAAGTAGACCGACTCCTGCCTGCATCTACTACTATTACTCCACACATCGACCGCTATCCAGCATGCATCTAGAGTATTAAGTTC
The DNA here is from genome assembly GCF_018294505.1 of Triticum aestivum. Taxonomy (NCBI): domain Eukaryota; kingdom Viridiplantae; phylum Streptophyta; class Magnoliopsida; order Poales; family Poaceae; genus Triticum; species Triticum aestivum. The sequence goes on from NC_057805.1 coordinate 202,327,833, forward strand.
ATATGAACATAGTAACGCTTTAAGCAAGATGACATGATGTAGAGGGATAAATTCATGCAATATGATATAAACCCCATCTTGTTATCCTCGATGGCAACAATACAATACGTGCCTTGTTGCCCTACTGTCACTGGGAAAGGACACCGCAAGATTGAACCCAAAGCTAAGCACTTCTCCCATTGCAAGAAAGATCAATCTAGTAGGCCAAACCAAACTGATAATGCAAAGAGACTTGCAAAGATAACCAATCATACATAAAAGAATTCAGAAGATTCAAATATTGTTCATAGATAAACTTGATCATAAACCCACAATTCATCGGTCTCAACAAACACACCGCAAAAGAAGATTACATCGAATAGGTCTCCACTTGAGAGGGGGAGAACATTGTATTGAGATCCAAAAAGAGAGAAGAAGCCATCTAGCTAATAACTATGGACCCGAAGGTCTGAGGTAAACTACTCACACATCATCGGAGAGGCTATGGTGTTGATGTAGAAGCCCTCCGTGATTGATGCCCCCTCCGGCGGAGCTCCGGAACAGGCCCCAAGATGGGATCTCACGGGTACAGAAGGTTGCGGCAGTGGAATTAGGTTTTTGGCTCCGTATCTGGTAGTTTGGGGGTACGTAGGTATGTATAGGAGGAAGGAGTACGTCGGTGGAGCAACAGGGGGCCCACGAGGGTGGAGGGCGCGCCTGGGGGTAGGCGCGCCCCCCTACCATGTGGCCTCCTAGTTGAAGTCTTGACATAGGGTCCAAGTCCTCTGGATCACGTTCGTTCCGAAAATCACGTTCCCGAAGGTTTCATTCCGTTTGGACTCCGTTTGATATTCTTTTTCTGCGAAACTCTGAAATAGGCAAAAAAACAGCAATTCAGGGTTGGGCCTCCGGTTAATAGGTTAGTCCCAAAAATAATATAAAAGTGTATAATAAAGCCTAATAATGTCCAAAACAGAATATATTATAGCATGGAACAATCAAAATTATATATACGTTGGAGACGTATCACGCGTCGCCACTCGGTTGGTCACCTCATAACCATTCGGTCGCCCCACGTGTCGCCTCTCGGTTGGTCACCTCATGACCAGTCGGCCGCCCCGCGCGTCGCCACTCGGTTGGTCACCTCATAACTACTCGGCCGCCCCACGCGTCTCCTCTCGGTTGGTCACCTCATCACCACTGGGCCGCCCCGTGCGTCGCCGTCGGTTGGTCACCTCATCACCACTCGGCCGCCCCGCGTGTCGCGGTCGGTTGGTCACCTCATCACCACTCGGCCGCCCCGCGCGTCGCCGTCGGTTGGTCACCTCATCACCACTCGGCCGCCCCACGCGTCACCCTCGGTTGGTCACCTCATCACCACTCGGCCGCCCCGCGCGTCGCCATTGGTTGGTCACCTCATAGCCACTCGGCCGCCGCGCGCGTCACCATGGGTTGGTCACCTCATACCCACTCGGCCGCCCCGCGCGTCGCCTTCGGTTGGTCACCTCATCACCACTCGGCCGCCCCGTGCGTCGCCACTCTGCGGGATGCGTCTACTTCACTCGGCCGCCAAGTGCGTCGCAACTTGGTTGGTCACCTCATCACTACTCGGCCACCCCGCCCGTCACCACTCGGTTGGTCACCTCGTCACCACTCGGCCGCCCCACGCGTCGCCACTCGGTTGGTCACCTCATCACCACTCGGCCGCCCCGCACGTCGCCACTCTGTTGGTCCCCTCATCACCACTCGGCCGCCCCGTGCGTCGCCACTCGGTTGGTCCCCTCATCACCACTCGGCCGCCCCGCGCGTCGCCACTCGGTGAGACACATCTACATGAATCGGCCGCCCCACGCATCGACGTCGGTTGAACACATCTCCACCACTTGGCCACTCGTGTGCCTTCAAATAGCTAAGTCATTCTACATGCACTACATTCTATTATTTCCGCCTTCCCGAGTATCCCGTAATTCACACATCACATTCACTCGGAGGCCACGCCACCGAGTGTACCTCTATCTCGGGTGCTTATTTTCACACACTTGCTTAGTACTGGTTATTTGACTCCCGAATCCACCTTCCATTTTAGCGCATACATCATTCACAAACACCATGTGTCGTTCTTCATTTCGAGTTTGCATCGGTCCTCCGGGGCTGCAACTTAGTCGAAACACTACACTTCCGTTTTATTTGAGCGAGTAGTCCTACGAGTTCAGTCGGATCCTTCACTTCGACAAGTTCGAACGGATCCTTCGCTCTTTCAGACTCTTGCTGGTTAACCAGCAAGCCCCTTGCACTCCCAGCGGGTGTCTATGGGTGTTATTCACACAATTTATTTCAGCACACATCAAATTTCCTCACGAAATTATTACGTTAGCTTGTGCTATTTTTCATACACAAGTTATGCGACCATTGGACGACCCTATGCGCCAACTCCATTGCTACTCGGACTCGGTTACCGTACCGGTCCTAGCGCACCACAACACCGACCTTGTCTCTCTGTTGACTTCAAACACATCCGGCCGACCCCTCTGTGGAAACCTCTTCATCGTATCAATGATATAGACCTCGTGAGGCATGAGACAGATAAGTCACTTTTGTAATCAAACTGCACACTTCACTCCTTTGCGAGTTTGCCTCTTTCGAGCATCCCTCGGAAGCTTCTCATCATCTTTACCCGAGTCTGACTCGATGAATTGCAAATCATCCATTCAAAACTTATTTCTCGTATTCCGACATGTCCGTTGCCGAAGCATGTAGTACGCTCGGGGGCTACGCCGCATTCGGGGGCTGCATCTCATCTGGAATGACACTCTCCTGAGTGGTCGAGTACTTCATCACCAGTTAGATCCTTCACTCCAACAAGTGCATTCGATCCGCCACTTTGACAAGTTTTATAATCACCTAGACGCTCTACACGCCATCTTCATTCCTACTTAGACTAAGTTAGCACGCCGGACTTGTTGTGTCGCAACCACACTACACCGACCTCGTCGCTACATTAGCTTCGAAAGCATTTGGCTAAGTCCTTCGAAGACCATTTCAACCACTTGGCTGGACACACAATCTTTCACTCGGCTGCCCCGCCTGTCGTCACTAGGCCACCCCGCGCATCACCAGTTGGCTGGACACGTAGTCCTTCACTCGGCCACCTCGCGCATCCTCACTCGACCGCCCCAGTGGCGCCACTCGGCTGGACACGTCTTCACCACTCGGCCGCCCCGCGCATCACTGATAACCCACAAGTATAGGGGATCGCAACAGTTTTCGAGGGTAGAGTATTCAACCCAAATTTATTGATTCGACACAAGGGGAGCCAAAGAATATTCTCAAGTATTAGCAGTTGAGTTGTCAATTCAACCACACCTGGATAACTTAGTATCTGCAGCAAAGTGTTTAGTAGCAAAGTAATATGGAAGTAACGGTAACAAAAGTAACGGTAGCAAAAGTAATGTTTTTTTGGTGTTTTGTAGTGATTGTAACAGTAGCAACGGAAAAGTAAATAAGCGAAGAACAATATGTGAAAAGCTCGTAGGCATTGGATCGGTGATGGAGAATTATGCCGGATGCGGTTCATCATGTAACAGTCATAACATAGGGTAACACAGAACTAGCTCCAATTCATCAATGTAATGTAGGCATGTATTCCGAATATAGTCATACGTGCTTATGGAAAAGAACTTGCATGGCATCTTTTGTCCTACCCTCCCGTGGCAGCGGGGTCCTAACGGAAACTAAGGGATATTAAGGCCTCCTTTTAATAGAGTACCGGAACAAAGCATTAGCACATAGTGAATACATGAACTCCTAAAACTATGGTCATCACCGGGAGTGGTCCCGATTATTGTCACTTTGGGGTTGCCGGATCATAACACATAGTAGGTGACTATAGACTTGCAAGATAGGATCAAGAACTCATATATATTCATGAAAACATAATAGGTTCAGATCTGAAATCATGGCACTCGGGCCCTAGTGACAAGCATTAAGCATAGAAAACTCATAGCAACATCAATCTCAAAACATAGTGGATACTAGGGATCAAACCCTAACAAAACTAACTCGATTACATGATAGATCTCATCCAACCCATCACCGTCCAGCAAGCCTATGATGGAATTACTCACGCACGGCGGTGAGCATCATGAAATTGGTGATGGAGGATGGTTGATGATGACGATGGCGACGAATCCCCCTCTCCGGAGCCCCGAATGGACTCCAAATCAGCCCTCCCGAGAGGTTTTAGGGCTTGGCAGCGGCTCCGTACGTAAAACGCGATGAATCCTTCTCTCTGATTTTTTTCTCCCCGAAAGTGAATATATGGAGTTGGAGTTGAGGTCGGTGGAGCGTCAGGGGGCCCACGAGGTAGGGGGCGCGCCCCCACCCTCGTGGGCAGGGTGTGGGCCCCCTGACGTGGATTTTTCTTCCGGTATTTTTCTTATATTCCAAATAGATGTACCGAGTTTCAGGTCATTCCGAGAACTTTTGTTTCTGCTTATAAATAACACCATGGAAAGTTTGCTGAAAACAGCGCCAGTCCGGGTTAGTTCTAGTCAAATCATGCAAGTTAGAGTCCAAAACAAGGGCAAAAGTGTTTGGAAAATTAGATACGACGGAGACGTATCAACTCCCCCAAGCTTAAACATTTGCTTGTCCTCAAGCAATTCAGTTGATAAACTGAAAGTGATAAAGAAAAACTTTTACAAACTCTGTTTGCTCTTGTTGTTGTAAATATGTAAAGCCAGAATTCAAGTTTTCAGCAAAGATTATGACTAACCACATTTGCAATAACTCTTAAGTCTCATGTTTACTCATATCAATAGCATAATCAACTAGCGAGCCATAATAATAAATCTCAGATGACAAAACTTTCTCAAAACAATCATGATATGATATAATAAGATGGTATCTCGCTAGCCCTTTCTGAGACCGCAAAACATAAATGCAGAGCACCTTTAAAGATCAAGGACTGACTAGACATTGTAATTCATGGTAAAAGAGATCCAGTCATACTCATATCCAATATAAATTAATAGTAATGGATGCAAATGCCAGCTGCGCTCTCCAGCTAGTGCTTTTTAATAAGAGGGTGATGACTCAACATAAAAGTAAATAGATAGATCCTTCGCAGAGGGAAGCAGGGATTTGTAGAGGTGCCAGAGCTCGGTTTTGAAATAGAGATAAATAATATTTTGAGCGGCATACTTTCATTGTCAACATAACAACCAAGAGATGGCGATATCTTCCATGCTACACACATTATAGGCGGTTCCCAAACAGAATGGTAAAGTTTATACTCCCCCTCCACCAACAAGCATCAATCCATGGCTTGCTCGAAACAACGAGTGCCTCCAACAATCAACAGTCCCAGAGGGAGTTTTGTTTGCAATTATTTTGATTTAGTTTGCATAAAGCATGGGACTAGGCATCCCGGTGACCAGCCGTTTTCTCGTGAGTGAGGAGCGGAGTCCACTCCTCTTGAGAATAACCCGCCTAGCATGGAAGATAAGGGCAGCCCTAGTTGATACATGAGCTATTCGAGCATACAAAATAGAATGTTTATTTGAAGGTTTAGAGTTTGGCACATACAAATTTACTTGGAATGGCAGGTAGATACCGCATATAGGAAGGTATAGTGGACTCATATGGAATGAATTTGGGGTTTAAGGGATTGGATGCACAAGCAGTATTCCCGCTTAGTACAAGTGAAGGCTAGCAAAAGACTGGGAAGCGACCAACTAGAGAGCGACAACAGGCATGAACATGCATTAAAATTAATGAACATTGAGTACAAGCATGAGTAGGATATAATCCACCATGAACATAAATATCGTGAAGGCTACGTTGATTTGTTTCAACTACATGTGTGAACATGTGCCAAGTCGAGTCACTTAAATCATTCAAAGGAGGATACCACCCCATTATACCACATCGCAACCATTTTAATAGCATGTTGGCACGCAAGGTAAACCATTATAACTCATAGCTAATCAAGCATGGCACGAGCAACTATGATCTCTAATTGTCATTGCAAACATGTTTATTCATAATAGGCTGAATCAAGAACGATGAACTCATCATATTTACAAAAACAAGAGAGGTCGAGTTCATACCAGCTTTTCTCATCTCAGTCAGTCCATCATATATCATTATAATTGCCTTTCACTTGCACATCCGAACGTTGTGAATAATAATAAGAGTGCACGTGCATTGTACTAAGTTGGAATCTGCGAGCATTCAATAAACAGGAGAAGACAAGGCAATATGGGCTCTTGGTTAAATCATCAATAATGCATATAAGAGCCACTTCAACAATTTAATCATGGTCTTCTCCTATCGACCCCCAAAGAAAAGAAAAGAAATAAAAACTATTTACACGGGAAAGCTCCCAACAAGCAAAAGAAGAACGGGAAATCTTTTTGGGTTTTCTTTTAATTATTACTACTACAGCAAGAAAAGTAAACTAGCTAAAGCTACACTAATTTTTTTGTTCTTGTTTTTCTTAAGGTTTATTAAACACACAAGAAGAAAGCAAGAAAAAGAAAATAAACTAGCATGGATATTACAGTGAAAAAGTATGAGCACCGACATCTAGCAATGAGTGTGTGAACATAAATGTAATGTCAGTGGGAAACACGTACTCCCCCAAGCTTAGGCTTTTGGTCTAAGTTGGTTCATTGCCACGGATGTCCTGGCGGATATCCGTTGTTGTAGCCGGGGTTGTACTGAGATGCAGCGGCTATCGCCTCCTGAGCTGCAGTGTGGCGGTGAGCTGCCTCCGCCCTCCTCTCGTACTCATCTGCCTCCTCTCTGGTAATAACATATCTTCCTTTTACCTGATAATCAAAGAAGGCAGGAGCAAGGAGAGTAATACGAACAGCACGACGTCTGTCAAAGATTAAGCGATACTGGAGAGGTGTTCATTCCTCTCAACAAACTGGTGGTGGACCATAGCATTATAGTCTAAATAAGTAGGAGGCAACTCAATATCATCCTCACGAACATCCACACCAAGAAAATCAGCTAAGCGGGTTGCATAAATTCCTCCAAAGAAATCTCCATTAAATCTATTATTATGCAACCTACGTGCAACAATGGCTCCCAAATTATAAGATTTGTCTCCTAACACAGCACTCCTAAGAATACTAAGGTCAGGGACACACATATGACATGCTTCATCTTTACCATTTATGCACCTACCTATGAAGAGAGCAAAATAATGTATAGCAGGAAAATGAATGCTCCCTATGGTAGCCTGTGCTATATCTCTAGATTCCCCCACAGTTATACTAGCAAGAAAATTTCTAAATTCAGATTTGCGGGGTTCACTAGCACTACCCCATTATGGAAGTTTGCAAGCAGTAGTAAAATCCTCTAAGTCCATGGTATAAGATTTTTCATAAAGATCAAACAGGACAGTTGGGGAATTACGTGAAGATGAAAATTCAAACCTCCTCACAAATGAACTAGTGAGATGGTGGTATTGGCTGCACTTCTCTGCCTCGAAGCTCACAAGATCAGCGTTACGCAAATATGCGTTAAATTCTTCCTTGATTCCCGCTCGATCCATAAAATTTTCTGAAGGCCATTCACAGGGCCGCACTGGAGCGTTCCTTGGTGGCTCATCGTCAGCATCACGCATTGCAAGCCTGGGTCCTTGCTTCCTTGAAGAACCACCTTGGAACATTTTCCTAAGCATATTTCTTCCTTTGAAAAATTTCTGAAATTTTTAGTAACTTCAAACAAAAGTGAACCAAGCTCAACAAAATTGATAGCAACTACTCCTACAAGTGCCTAGAGACTATATCATGCATTATAACTACTTGAAACCATATAAATTTGACATGCAAGCTCAAGAACATGGTCACCTAGGCAGCACAAATTTGCAATGAATAGAGCACTAGAACAAAAACTAATTGGACCAATGGAGGAGTCACATACCAAGGAACAATCCCCCCAAGCAGTTTCGTGAGAGGTGCTTTGAGCAAGGAGATCGAAAATGGCAGCAAAATGAGCTAGAACTCGTGCTTGAGTTGGATATTGGTGTTTGTGGGAGGAAGAAGAAGTGTGTGGGTGCAGGAATAAGTGGAGAGGGGCCACCGTGGCCAGGTGCTTGCCCCTCCTGCAGTGTTCTCAGTGCCAGATATTCTCAAATATTCCAGAAAAAATCATATTCCATTTTCAGGGCATTTGGAGAACTTTTATTCTCGGGGTATTTTTATATTGCACAGATAAATCAGAAAACAGACAGAAAATACTATTTTTACTTTATTTCAACTAAATAACAGAAAGTAGAAAGAGGGTACAGAAGGTTGTGCCTTCTAGTTTCATCCATCTCATGCTCATCAAAAGGAATCCACTAACAAGGTTGATCAAGTCTTGTTAACAAACTCATTCCGAATAACATGGAACCAGAGAAATTTCGAATAACACTATGTTACCTCAACGGGGATATGCACATCCCCAACAATAAGAATATCATATTTCTTCTTGATAGTAGGTAGAGGAAATTCAAAACCTCCAAAAATAATCGATGGAATTTTTCTAATAGAATTGATACTATGAACTTGAGGTTGTTTCCTCGGAAAGTGTACTGTATGCTCATTACCATTAACATGAAAAGTGACATTGCCTTTATTGCAATCAATAACAGCCCCTGCAGTATTCAAAAAAGGTCTTCCAAGAATAATAGACATACTATCATCCCCGGGAATATCAAGAATAACAAAGTCCATTAAAATAGTAACGTTTGCAACCACAACAGGCAAATCCTCACAAATACCGACAATTATATCAGTTGATTTATCAGCCATTTGCAAAGATATTTCAGTAGGTGTCAACTTATTCAAATCAAGTCTACGATATAATGAGAGAGGCCTAACACTAACACCGGCTCCAAGATCACATAAAGCAGTTTTAACATAGTTTCTTTTAATGGAGCATGGTATAGTAGGTACTCCTGGATCTCCAAGTTTCTTTGGTATTCCACCTTTAAAAGTATAATTAGCAAGCATGGTGGAAATTTCAGCTTCCGGTATCTGTCTTTTATTTGTAAAAATATCTTTCATGTACTTAGCATAAGGATTCATTTTGAGCATATCAGTTAATCGCATACGCAAAAAGATAGGTCTAATCATTTCAGCAAAGCGCTCAAAATCCTCATCATCCTTTTTCTTGGATGGTTTGGGAGGAAAAGGCATGGATTTCTGAACCCAAGGTTCTCTTTCTTTACCGTGCTTCCTAGCAACAAAGTCTCTCTTATCATAACGTTGATTCTTTGATTGTGGGTTATCAAGATCAACAACAGGTTCAATTTCTACATCATTGTCATTACTAGGTTGAGCATCATCATGAACATCATCATTAGCATTTTCATTAGGTTCATGTTCATTACCAGATTGTGTTTCAGCATCAGAGATATAAGTATCGTTTGGATTCTCAGGTGGTTCAACAATAGGTTCACTAGAAGCATGCAAAGTCCTATCATTTTTCTTTTTCTTCTTTTTAGAAGGACTAGGTGCCTCAATATTATTTCTCTGAGAATCTTGCTCAATTCTCTTAGGGTGGCCTTCAGGATACAAAGGGTCCTGAGTCATCTTACCAGTTCTAGTAGCCACTCTAACAGCATAATCATTTTTCTTACTATTCATTTCATTGAGAAAATAATTTTGAGCGTTAAGTACTTGTTCTACTTGAGTGGTAACCGTAGAAGCATGTTTACTAATGAGTTTAAGTTCACCTTTAACATTAGCCATATAATCACCCAAGTGTTCAATCATGTAAGCATTTTGTTTTAATTCTCTACCAAAATAAGCATTGAAATCTTCTTGCTTAACCATAAAGTTATCAAACTCATCCAAGCATTGGCTAGTAATTTTAGTAGGAGGGATTTCAGCTTTATCATATCTATAGAGAGAATTTACCTTTATTACCTGTGTCGGGTTATCAAGACCATGAGGTTCTTCAATAGGTAATGGATTAAGATCATATGTTTCTTGAACAGGCGGTAAACTAAGACCATGTATTTCTTCAATAGGAGGTAAATTCTTAACATCTTCAGCTTTAATACCCTTTTCTTTCATAGATTTCTTTGCCTCTTGCATATCTTCAGGACCGAGAAACAGAACACCTCTCTTCTTCGGAGTTGGTTTAGGAATAGGCTCAGGAAGTGTCCAATTATTTTCATTTGTCAACATATTATTCAATAGAATTTCAGCTTCATCCGGTGTCCTTTCCTGAAAACAGAACCATCACAACTATCCATGTAATCTCTGGAAGCATCGGTTAGTCCATTATAAAAGATATCAAGTATTTCATTTTTCTTAAGAGGATGATCAGGCAAAGCATTAAGTAACTTGAGAAGCCTCCCCCAAGCTTGTGGGAGACTCTCTTCTTCAATTTGCACAAAGTTGTATATTTCCCTTAAAGCAGCTTATTTCTTATGAGCAGGGAAATATTTAGCAGAGAAGTAATAAATCATATCCTGGGGACTACGCACACAACCAGGATCAAGAGAATTAAACCATATCTTAGCATCACCCTTTAATGAGAACGGAAATATTTTAAGGATATAAAGATAGCGAGATCTCTCATCATTAGTGAACAGGGTGGCTATATCATTTAATTTAGTAAGATGTGCCACAACAGTTTCAGATTCATAGCCATGAAAAGGATCAGATTCAACCAAAGTAATTATATCAGGATCAACAGAGAATTCATAATCCTTATCAGTAACACAGATAGGTGAAGTGGCAAAGGCAGGGTCAGGTTTCATTCTAGCATTAAGAGATTGCTGACTCCATTTAGCTAATAACCTCTTGAGCTCATATCTATCTTTGCAAGCTAAAATAGCTAAAGCAGCTTCTTTTTCAAAAATATAACCCTCAGGAATAACAGGCGAGTCCTCATCATCACTTTCATCAATATAATCAGTTTCAATAATTTCTTTCATCAATATAGCACAGTAGTATCAAGCATAGAAGTAGTTTCATCATAAGTATCATGCATAGCAGAAGTGGCATCATCAATAACATGCGACATATCAGAACGAATAGCAGAAGCAGGTTTAGGTGTCGCAAGCTTACTCAAAACAGAAGGTGAATCAAGTGCAGAGCTAGATGGCAGTTCCTTACCTCCCCTCGTAGTTGAGGGATAAATTGTTGTCTTAGCGTCTTCCAAGTTCTTCATAGTGACCAGCAGATATAAATCCCAAGTGACTCAAAGAATAGAGCTATGCTCCCCGGCAACGGCGCCAGAAAATAGTCTTGATAACCCACAAGTATAGGGGATCGCAACAGTTTTCGAGGGTAGAGTATTCAACCCAAATTTATTGATTTGACACAAGGGGAGCCAAAGAATATTCTCAAGTATTAGCAGTTGAGTTGTCAATTCAACCACACCTGGATAACTTAGTATCTGCAGCAAAGTGTTTAGTAGCAAAGTAATATGGAAGTAACGGTAACAAAAGTAACGGTAGCAAAAGTAATGTTTTTTGGTGTTTTGTAGTGATTGTAACAGTAGCAACGGAAAAGTAAATAAGCGAAGAACAATATGTGAAAAGCTCGTAGGCATTGGATCGGTGATGGAGAATTATGCCGGATGCGGTTCAACATGTAACAGTCATAACATAGGGTGACATATAACTAGCTCCAATTCATCAATGTAATGTAGGCATGTATTCCGAATATAGTCATACATGCTTATGGAAAAGAACTTGCATGACATCTTTTGTCCTACCCTCCCGTGGCAGCGGGGTCCTAACGGAAACTAAGGGATATTAAGGCCTCCTTTTAATAGAGTACCGGAACAAAGCATTAGCACATAGTGAATACGTGAACTCCTCAAACTATGGTCATCACCGGGAGTGGTCCCGATATTGTCACTTCGGGGTTGCCGGATCATAGCACATAGTAGGTGACTATAGACTTGCAAGATAGGATCAAGAACTCACATATATTCATGAAAAAAATAATAGGTTCAGATCTGAAATCATGGCACTCGGGCCCTAGTGACAAGCATTAAGCATAGCAAAGTCATAGCAACATCAATCTCAGAACATAGTGGATACTAGGGATCAAACCCTATCAAAACTAACTCGATTACATGATAGATCTCATCCAACCCATCACCGTCCAGCAAGCCTACGATGGAATTACTCACGCACGGCGGTGAGCATCATGAAATTGGTGATGGAGGATGGTTGATGATGACGACGGCGACGAATCCCCCTCTCCGGAGCCCCGAACGGACTCCAGATCAGCCCTCCCGAGAGGTTTTAGGGCTTGGCGGCGGCTCCATATTGTAAAACGCGATGAATCCTTCTCTCTGATTTTTTTCTCCCCGAAAGTGAATATATGGAGTTGGAGTTGAGGTCGGTGGAGCGTCAGGGGGCCCACGAGGTAGGAGGCGTGCCCTAGGGGGCAGGCGCGCCCCCACCCTCGTGTGCAGGGTGTGGCGCCGTTGCTGGGGAGGCTAGGTAAGCGGCACTCACACCCCGTCAACTAAGCTCTTTTCTGGCGCCGTTGCCGGGGACGTGATTGCTTGAAGGTATATCTTTAGATCTTGCAATCGAATCTTTTAGTTTCTTGTTTTATCACTAGTTTAGTCTATAAAAGAAAACTACAAAAAATGGAATTAAGGGTGCCTCATATGCTTCATCTTTTTCATGTCTTTCGTGAAAATGATGGGAAGGAAAATTGTGCTCAAGTACTAGAAGAAGAATTACATAGAATGCTTGGCATAAAATATGTGAATGATGAGCATGATTGCAATGTTGTTAGTATGAATTCTTTGAATACCCAGGATGCTAATGATATGCAAAGCCACAAGCTTGGGGATGCTATGTTTGATGAAGATGATATGTTTAGTCCCCCAAGTTTTGATGAGCAAATTTATTATGATGAAAGCATGCCTCCTATTTATGATGATTATTGTGATGACACGTATGCTATAAAGAATAAAGATAACCATGAAACTTGTCATCATGATTTTAATTTTCAATTGGATTATGATTCACATGATAGTTATTTTGTTGAGTTTGCTCCCACTACTATTGATGAGAATAAATTTGCTTATGTGGAGAGTAGTAAAATTTCTATGCAAGTAGATCATGAAAAGAATGCTTTATGTGCTGGTTATATTGTTAAACTCATCCATGATGCTACTGAAACTTATTATGAGGGAGGAACATATGCTTGTAGGAATTGCAATAATATTAAGTTTCCTCTCTATGTGCCTAGAGTTTTGAAGTTATGCTTGTTTTGCCTTCCTATGCTAATTGATTATTGTTGCCATAAGTTGTTTGCTCACAAAATCCCTATGCATAGGAAGTGGGTTAGACTTAAATGTGCTTGCCATGTGTTTCATGATGCTCTCTTTATGTTTCAATTCTTATCTTTTATGCGAGCATCATTGAAATCATCATGCCTAGCTAGGGGCGTTAAACGATAGCGCTTGTTGGGAGGCAACCCAATTTTCTTTTAGTTTCTTGCTTTTTGGTTCTTTTTAGTAATAAATAAATCATCTAGCTTCTGTTTGGATGTGGTTTTATGTTTTAATTAGTGTTTGTGCCAAGTAAGACCTATAGGATCTTCTTGGATGATAGTTATTTGATCTTGCTGAAAATTCCAGAAACTTTCTGTTGACGAAAACAATTGTTTAAAATCACCAGAACGTGATAAAATACTGATTCCAATTGCAGCAGATCAATAATCAAATTATCTAGGTCGTCCTATTTTTGTAGAATTTTGGAGTTCCAGAAGTTTGCGTTAGTTACAGATTACTACAGACTATTCTGTTTTTGACAGATTCTGTTTTTCGGGTGTTGTTTGCTTATTTTGATGACTCTATGGCTAGTAAAATAGTTTATAAACCATAGAGAAGTTGGAATACATTAGTTTTAACACCAATATAAATAAATAATGAGTTCATTACAGTACCTTGAAGTGGTGTTTTGTTTTCTTTCGCTAACGGAGCTCACGAGTTTTCTGTTAAGTTTTGTGTTGTGAAGTTTTCAAGTTTTGGGTAAAGATTCGATGGACTATGGAATAAGGAGTGGCAAGAGCCTAAGATTGGGGATGACCAAGGCACCCCAAGGTAATATTCAAGGATAACCAATAGCCTAAGCTTGGGGATGCCCCAGAAGGCATCCCCTCTTTCGTCTTCGTTCATCGGTAACTTTACTTGGAGCTATATTTTTATTCACCACATTATATGTGTTTTGCTTGGAGTGTCATATCATTTTATTTTGTTTTGCTTTCTGTTTGAATAAAGTATTAAGATCTGAAATTCTTAAAATGGGAGATTCTTCAAATAGTTGCATAATTATTCGGCTACTCATTGATCTTCACTTATATCTTTCGGAGTAGTTTGTCATTTGCTCTAGTGCTTCACTTATATCCTTTTAGAGCATGGCGGTGGTTTTATTTTGAAGAAATAGATGAACTCTCATGTTTCACTTATATTATTTTGAGAGTCCTAAACAGCATGGTAATTTGCTTTGGTTATGAAACTAGTCCTAATATGATGGGCATCGAAGATGGGTATAATAATAACTTTCATATAAAGTGCATTGAATACTAAGAGAAGTTTGATACTTGATGATTGTTTTGAGATATGGAGATAGTGATATTAAAGTTGTGCTAGTTGAGTAGTTGTGAAATTGAGAAATACTTGTGTTGAAGTTTGCAAGTCCCGTAGCATGCACGTATGGTAAACGTTATGTAACAAATTTGAAACATGAGGTGTTCTTTGATTGTCATCCTTATGAGTGGCAGTCGGGGACGAGCGATGGTCTTTTCCTACCAATCTATCCCCCTAGGAGCATGCGCGTAATGCTTGGTTTTTGATGACTTGTAGATTTTTGCAATAAGTATGTGAGTTCTTTATGACTAATGTTGAGTCCACGGATTATACGCACTCTCACCCTTCCATCATTGCTAGCCTCTTCAGTAATGTGCATTGCCCTTTCTCACATTGAGAGTTGGTCCAAACTTCGCCGGTGCATCCAAACCCCGTGATATGATACGCTCTTTCACACATAAACCTCCTTATATCTTCCTCAAAACAGCCACCATACCTACCTATTATGGCATTTCCATAGCCATTCCGAGATATATTGCCATGCAACTTTCCACCGTTTCGTTTATCATGACACGTTCATCATTGTCATATTGCTTTGCATGATCATGTAATGACATAGTATTTGTGGCAAAATCACCGTTCATAATTCTTTCATACATGTCACTCTTGGTTCATTGCATATCCTGGTACACCGCCGGAGGCATTCATATAGAGTCATACTTTGTTCTAGTATCGAGTTGTAATCATTAAGTTGTAAATAAATAGAAGTGTGATGATCATCATTTTCTAGAGCATTGTCCCAAGTGAGGAATAAAAAAAAGAGAAAGGCCATAAAAAAAGGCCCAAAAAATAATAATAATAAAATGAGAGAAAAAGAGAGAAGGGACAATGTTAGTATCCTTTACCACACTTGTGCTTCAAAGTAGTACCATAATCTTCATGATAGAGAGTCTCTTGTTTTGTCACTTTCATATACTAGTTGGAATTTTTCATTATAGAACTTGGCTTGTATATTCCAACGATGGGCCTCCTCAAGTGCCCTAGGTCTTCGTGAGCAAGCAAGTTGGATGCACACCCACTTAGTTTCTTTTGTTGAGCTTTCATATATAAATAGCTCTAGTGCATCCGTTGCATGGCAATCCCTACTCCTTGCATTAACATCAATCGATGGGCATCTCCATAGCTCATTGATTAGCCTTGTTGATGTGAGAGTTTCTCTTTTTTTGTCTTCTCCACATAACCCCCATCATCATATTCTATTCCACCCATAGTGCTATATCCATGGCTCGCGCTCATGTATTGCGTGAAGGTTTATAAAGTTTGAGATTACTAAAGTATGAAACAATTGCTTGGCTTGTCATCGGGGTTGTGCATGATGAGAGCATTCTTGTGTGACGAAAATGGAGCATGAATAAACTATATGATTTTGTAGGGATGAACTTTCTTTGGCCATGTTATTTTGACAGGACATAATTGCTTACTTAGTATGCTTGAAGTATTATTATTTTTATGTCAATATTGAACTTTTATCTTGAATCTTATGGAGTTGAATATTCTTGCCACAATAAAGAAGATTATATTGATAAATATGTTAGGTAGCATTCCACATCAAAAATTCTGTTTTTATCATTTACCTACTCGAGGACGAGCAGGAATTAAGCTTGGGGATGCTGATACGTCTCCAACGTATCTATAATTTTTGATTGTTCCATGCTATTATATTATCTGTTTTGGATGTTTATGGGCTTTATTAAACACTTTTATATTATTTTTGGGACTAACCTATTGACCCAAAGCCCAGTGCCAGTTCCTGTTTTTTTCCCTTGTTTCAGTGTTTTGAAGAAAAGGAATATCAAACGGAGTCAAAACGGAATGAAACCTTCTGGAGAAGTTATTTTTGGAAAGAATGCAACCAGGGGGACTTGGAGTGCATGTCAGGAAAGCAACAAGGGAGGCACGAGGCAGGGGGCGCACCCTCCACCATCGTGGGCCCCTCGTGGCTCCCCTGACGTATTTCTTCCGCCTATATATATCCCTATACCCTAAAACCTTCGGGGAACAGAATAGATCGGGAGTTCCGCCGCCGCAAGCCTCTGTAGCCACCAAAACCCAATCAGGACCCTGTTCCGGCACCCTGCCGGAGGGGGGATCCCTCACCGGTGGCCATCTTCATCATCCCGATGCTCTCCATGACGAGGAGGGAGTAGTTCACCCTCGGGGCTGAGGGTATGTACCACTAGCTATGTCTTTGATCTCTCTCTCTCTCTCTCTCTCTCTCTCGTGTTCTTGATTTGGCACGATCTTGATGTATCGCGAGCTTTGCTATTATAGTTGGATCTTATGATGTTTCTCCCCCTCTACTCTCTTGTAATGGATTGAGTTTTCCCTTTGAAGTTATCTTATCGGATTGAGTCTTTAATGATTTGAGAACACTTGATGTATGTCTTGCGTGGGATAACCGTGGTGACAATGGGTTATCCTATGGATTCACTTGATCTATGTTTTGGTGATCAACTTGCGGGTTCCGCCCATGAACCTATGCATAGGGGTTGGCACACGTTTTCGTCTTGACTCTCCGGTAGAATCTTTGGGGCACTCTTTGAGGTTCTTTGTGTTGGTTGAATGGATGAATCTGAGATTGTGTGATGCATATCGTATAATCGTACCCACGGATACTTGAGGTGACATTGGAGTATCTAGGTGACATTAGGGTTTTGGTTGATTTGTGTCTTAAGGTGTTATTCTAGTACAAACTCTAGGGCTGTTTGTGACACTTATAGGAATAGCCCAACTGATTGATTGGAAAGAATAACTTTGAGGTGGTTTCGTACCCTACCATAATCTCTTCGTTTGTTCTCCGCTATTAGTGACTTTGGAGTGACTCTTTGTTGCATGTTGAGGGATAGTTATATGATCCAATTATGTTATTATTGTTGAGATAACTTGCACTAGTGAAAGTATGAACCCTAGGCCTTGTTTCCTAGCATTGCAATACCGTTTACGCTCACTTTTATCATTAGTTACCTTGCTGTTTTTATATTTTCAGATTACAAAAACCTATATCTACCATCCATAGTGCACTTGTATCACCATCTCTTCGCCGAACTAGTGCACCTATACAATTTACCATTGTATTGGGTGTGTTGGGGACACAAGAGACTCTTTGTTATTTGGTTGCAGGGTTGTTTGAGAGAGACCATCTTCATCCTACGCCTCCCACGGATTGATAAACCTTAGGTCATCCACTTGAGGGAAATTTTCTACTGTCCTACAAACCTCTGCACTTGGAGGCCCAACAACGTCTACAAGAAGAAGGTTGCGTAGTAGACATCAAGCTCTTTTCTGGCGCCGTTGCCGGGGAGGCTAGGTAAGCGGCACTCACACCCCGTCAACTAAGCTCTTTTCTGGCGCCATTGCCGGGGAGGTGAGTGCTTGAAGGTATATCTTTAGATCTTGCAATCGAATCTTTTAGTTTCTTGTTTTATCACTAGTTTAGTCTATAAAATAAAACTACAAAAAAATGGAATTAAGGGTGCCTCATATGCTTCATCTTTTTGATGTCTTTCGTGAAAATGATGGGAAGGAAAATTGTGCTCAAGTACTAGAAGAAGAATTACATAGAATGCTTGGCATAAAATATGTGAATGATGAGCATGATTGCAATCTTGTTAGTATGAATTCTTTGAATACCCATGATGCTAATGATATGCAAAGCCACAAGCTTGGGGATGGTATGTTTGATGAAGATGATATGTTTAGTCCCCCAAGTTTTGATGAGCAAATTTATTATGATGAAAGCATGCCTCCTATTTATGATGATTATTGTGATGACACGTATGCTATAAAGAATAAAGATAACCATGAAACTTTTCATCATGATTTTAATTTTCAATTGGATTATGCTTCACATGATAGTTATTTTGTTGAGTTTGCTCCCACTACTATTGATGAGAATAAATTTGCTTATGTGGAGAGTAGTAAAATTTCTATGCAAGTAGATCATGAAAAGAATGCTTTATGTGCTGGTTATATTGTTGAACTCATCCATGATGCTACTGAAAATTATTATGAGGGAGGAACATATGCTTGTAGGAATTGCAATAATATTAAGTTTCCTCTCTATGTGCCTAAAGTTTTGAAATAAATATGGTCATACGTGCATATGGAAAGCTATCATCAATAGGTAGTGGGTCATCAAGAACATTTTCTAACCTAGACAAGTTGTCTGCAACGGGGTTCTCAGCTCCCTTTCTATCAACAATATGCAAATCAAATTCTTGTAGCAAGAGAAACCATCTAATAAGTCTAGGTTTAGCATCTTTCTTTTCCATAAGATATTTAATAGCAGCATGATCCGTGTGAATAGTTACTTTAGAATCAACAATATAAGGTCCGAACTTATCACAAGCAAATACAATTGCTAAGAATTCTTTTTCAGTAGTAGCATAATTTCTCTGAGCATTGTCTAGAGTTTTACTAGCATATTGAATAACATTTAATTTCTTACCAACTCTTTGCCCTAGAACAGCACCTACAACATAATCACTAGCATCACACATAATTTCGAAGGGTAAATTCCAATCAGGTGGCTGAACAATAGGTGCAGAGATCAATGCTTTCTTAAGTATTTCAAATGCTTCTACACAATCATCATCAAATACAAATGGTATATCTTTTTGTAATAAATTAGTCAGAGGCCTAGAAATTTTTGAGAAGTCCTTAATGAACCTCCTATAAAATCCGGCGTGACCAAGGAAACTTCTTATACCTTTGATGTCCTTGGGACATGGCATCTTTTCAATAGCATCAACCTTGGCTTTATCAACTTCAATACCTCTTTCAGAAACTTTATGCCCCAAGACAATACCTTCATTAACCATAAAGTGGAACTTTTCCCAATTCAAGACAAGATTAGTTTCTTCACATCTCTGCAAAACTCGATCAAGGTTGCTCAAGCAATCATCAAAAGAGGATCCATAGACGGAAAAATCGTCCATGAAAACCTCACAAATCTTTTCACAAAAGTCAGAGAATATAGCCATCATGCATCTTTGAAAGGTAGCAGGTGCATTACATAAACCAAAAGGCATACGTCTATAAGCAAAAGTACCAAAAGGGAAAGTAAAAGTAGTCTTTGATTGATCATTGGCTGACACAGGTATTTGAGAGAAACCAGAATAACCATCTAGAAAGCAAAAATGTGTATGTTTGGATAATCTTTCTAGCATTTGATCGATAAAAGGTAAGGGGTAATGATCCTTTTTAGTAGCTTTATTTAATTTGCGGAAATCAATTACCATCCTATAACCTGTAATAATTCTTTGCGGAATCAACTCATCTTTATCATTAGGAACGAGGGTAATACCTCCCTTCTTAGGGACACAATGGACAGGACTTACCCACTGACTATCAGCAACGGGATAAATTATACCTGCCTCAAGGAGCTTTAGTATTTCTTTTCTTACCACTTCTTTCATCTTAGGATTCAGCCGTCGTTGATGATCACGAACTGGTTTGGCATCTTCTTCCAAATTTATTTTATTTTGACATAGAGTGGGACTAATGCCCTTAAGATCATCAAGAGTATATCCAATAGCAGCACGGTGCTTCATCAGAGTTTTCAATAATCTCTCTTCTTCATGCTCTGAAAGGTTAGCACTAATAATAACAGGATATATCTTATTTTCATCAAGATAATCATATTTAAGAGTATCACGCAACGGTTTAAGCTCAAACACGGGATCACCCTTGGGTGGAGGAGGATCCCCTAGGATTTCAACAGGCAAATTGTGTTTCAGGATAGGTTCCTGTTTAAAGAACACTTCATCTATTTCCCTTCTTTCATTCATAAACATATCATTTTCATGGTCTACCAAATATTGTTCTAAAGGATCACTAGGAGGCACGGAAATAGAAGCAAGACCAATAATTTCATCCTTACTAGTTAATTCCTCTTCACGGTGTTGTCTATGAAATTTAGAGAAATTAAACTCATGAGACATATCACCTAGACCAATAGTAACAACATCATTTTCGCAGTCTATCCTAGCATTAACGGTGTTCAAGAAGGGTCTACCAAATATAATGGGACAAAAGATATCTTGTGGGGAACCAAGAACAAGAAAATCAGCAGGATATTTAGTTTTCCCACACAAGACTTCAACATCTCTAACAATTCCCATTGGTGAAATAGTATCTCTATTGGCAAGTTTGATTGTGACATCAATATCTTCTAACTCAGCAGGTGCAATATCATGCTTAATTTCTTTGTATAAGTCAATGGGTATTGCACTAGCACTAGCACCCATGTCACATAAGCCATGATAACAATGATCTCCTATTTTAACTGAAATAACAGGCATGCCTACCACAGGTCTATGTTTAGCTTTAGCACAAGGTTTGGCAATTCTAGCAGTTTCCTCACAGAAATAAATAGCATGCCCATCAATATTATCAGACAAGAGATCTTTAACAATCGCAATATTAGGTTCAACTTTAATTTGCTCAGGAGGTGTATAGGTTCTAATATTGCTTTTACGAACCACTGTTGAAGCTTTAGAATGATCCTTTATTCTAACAGGGAAAGGTGGCTTCTCAACATAAGAAGTAGGAACAACAGGATCATTATAAGTGATAGTCTTTTCTTCAACTTTAGTAGGTGCAGCTACTTTTACTTCTATGGGAGGATGATATTTAAACCACTTTTCCTTGGGGAGATTAACATAAGTAGCAAAAGATTCACAGAAAGAAGCTACTATCTCAGAGTCAAGTCCATATTTAGTGCTAAATTTACGGAAAACATCGGTATCCATAAAATATTTAACACAATCAAACTTAGGTGTCATACCTGACTCCTTACCTTCGTCAAGATCCCAATCTTCAGGGTTGCGTTTAATTCTATCCAATAAATCCCATTTGAATTCAATAGTCTTCATCATAAAAGAGCCAGCACAAGAAGTATCGAGCATGGTGCGATTGTTATCAGAAAGCCGAGCATAAAAACTTTGAATAATTATTTCTCTTGGGAGCTCATGATTGGAGCATGAATATAACATTGATTTAAGCCTTCCCCAAGCTTGAGTGATGCTTTCTCCTTCGTGAGGCCAAAATTTATATATATAATTGCGATCACGATGAACAAGATGCATAGGATAAAACTTCTGATGAAATTCCAATTTCAATCGTTTGTAGTTCCATCACCCCGTATCATGACATAGCCTATAACATGTCGATGTGTCTCCCTTCAAAGATAAAGGGAAGACCTTCCTCTTAATAACATCTCCGGGTACACCTGCAAGCTTAAATAATCTACAAACTTCATCCACATATATTAGGTGCTCATCAGGATGCTTTGTTCCATCTCCTGCAAAAGGATTAGCTAGCAGTTTTTCTAACATACCCGAAGGAATCTCAAAGTGAGCATTTTCATTTTCAGTAGGTTGAGGAGCAACTCTTTGCTCTACCGGTCTAGAATTCCAGCAAAAGGAGCAACTCTTTTCCAGCCCAGAATTCCAGCTGCTGGCATTCTCCCTCCCTATGTAAACCTTGTAAAATAAGAGAAAATAGGCATAAGTATTGTGACATAACGTGTAATAACAGCCCATAATGCAATAAATATCTATATAAAAGCATGATGGAAAATGGATGTATCAAGTATAGGGGATCTATCGTAGTCCTTTCGATAAGTAAGAGTGTCGAACCCAACGAGGAGCAGAAGGAAATGATAAGCGGTTTTCAGCAAGGTATTCTCTACAAGTACTGAAACAAGTGGTAACAAATAGTTTTGTGATAGGATAATTTGTAACGAGCAACAAGTAACAAAAGTAAATAAAGTGCAGCAAGGTGGCCCAATCCTTTTTGTAGCAAAGGACAAGCCTGGACAAACTCTTATATAGGGAAAAGCGCTCCCGAGGACACATGGGAATTATCGTCAAGCTAGTTTTCATCACGTTCATATGATTCGCGTTCGGTACTTTGATAATTTGATATGTGGGTGGACCGGTGCTTGGGTGTTGTTCTTACTTGAACAAGCGTCCCACTTATGATTAACCTCTATTGCAAGCATCCGTAACTACAACAAAAGTATTAAGGTAAACCTAACCATAGCATGAAACATATGGATCCAAATCAGCCCCTTACGAAGCAACGCATAAACTAGGGTTTAAGCTTCTGTCACTCTAGCAACCCATCATCTACTTATTACTTCCCAATGCCTTCCTCTAGGCCAAAATAATGATGAAGTGTTATGTAGTCGACGTTCACATAACACCAGTAGAGGATAGACAACATACATCTCATCAAAATATCGAACGAATACCAAATTCACATGACTACTAATAGCAAGACTTCTCCCATGTCCTCAGGAACAAATGTAACTACTCACAAAGCATATTCATGTTCATAATCAGAGGGGTATTAATATGCATAAAGGATCTGAACATATGATCTTACACCAAATAAACCAACTAGCATCAACTACAAAGAGTAATCAACACTACTAGCAACCTACAGGTACCAATCCCAGACTTGGAGACAAGAATTGGATGCAAGAGATGAACTAGGGTTTTGAGAGGAGATGGTGCTGGTGAAGATGTTAATGGAGATTGCCCTCTCCCGATGAGAGGAGCGTTGGTGATGACGATGGCGATGATTTCCCCCTCCCGGAGGGAAGTGCCCTGGCAGAACAGCTCTGCCGGAGCCCTAGATTGGTTCCGCCAAGGTTCCGCCTCGTGGCGGCGGAGTCTCGTCCCGAAAGGTTGCTTACGATTTTTTCCTGGACGAAGGACTTCATATAGCATAAGATGGCCACCGGGGAGCCAACAGGGGGCCCACGAGGCAGGGGGCGCGCCTTGGGGGGTAGGGCGAGCCCCCCACCCTCGTGGACAGGTGGTGGCCCCCCAGATGTATTTCTTTTGCTCGGTATTTTTTATTATTTCCAAAAATAACTTTCGTGGAGTTTCAGGACTTTTGGAGTTGTGCAGAATAGGTCTCTAATATTTGCTCCTTTTCCAGCCCAGAATTCCAGCTGCCGGCATTCTCCCTCCTTATGTAAACCTTGTAAAATAAGAGAGAATAGGCATAAGTATTGTGACATAACGTGTAATAACAGCCCATAATGCAATAAATATCGATATAAAAGCATGATGCAAAATGGACGTATCAACTCCCCCAAGCTTAGACCTCGCTTGTCCTCAAGCGAAAGCCGATAACGATAAATATGTCCACATGTTTAGAGGTAGAGGTATCGATAAAATAAAATACGGACATGAGGGCATCATGATTATTCTCATAACAACAACATATATGAATATTGTCATATGATTTCTTATGCTCAAGTAATAATCAATTCACAATGCAAAAGTATGAATCAGAAACTTTATTGAGAACTAACAAACTATAATCTCAATCATTGAAGCAATTGCAATTTATCATAACATCAGAAAGAGTCTATGTCAGAGCTTTCTAGCAAGTCCACATACTCAACTATCATTTAGTCTTTCATAATTGCTAACACTCACGCAATACTTGTGGTTACGGAGTTTTAATCGGACACAGAGAAAGATAGGGGCTTATAGTTTCGCCTCCCAACCTTTTACCTCAAGGGTAATGTCAACAATAATAACTCATGCTCCCCTATATGCAATTAGATATATCTATCAGGATCTTTCCAACATCCTATGCTTGCCAAAGGATAACATGTAAAAAGGAAAGATGAAGATCACCATGACTCTTGCATAAGGTAGAAGATAATAATAAAAGATAGGCCTTTCGCAGAGGGAAGCAGAGGTTGCCATGCGCTTTCAGGGTTGGATGCACAAAATCTCAATGCGAAAGAACGTCACTTTATATTGCCACTTGTGTTATGAACCTTTATTATGCAGTCCGTCGCTTTTATTTCTTCCACATGACAAGATCGTATAAAGCTTATTTCCTCCACACCAATCAATCATACATATTTAGAGAGCAATTTTTATTGCTTGCGCCGATGAAAACTTACTTGAAGGATCTTACTCAATCCATAGGTAGATATGGTGGACTCTCATGGCAAAACTGGTTTAAGGGTTTTTGGAAGCACAAGTAGTATCTCTACTTGGTGCAAAGAATTTGGCTAGCATGAGGGGTAAAGGCAAGATCAACATGTTGGATGATCCATGACAATATACTTTATCTTAGATATAAGAAAAACATAACCCATTACGTTGTCTTCCTTGTCCAACATCAACTCTTTAGCATGTCATATTTTAATGAGTGCTCCCAATCATAAAAGATGTCCATGATAGTATATTTATATGTGAAACCTCTCTTTCTTTATTACTTCCTATTAATTGCAACGATGACCAAAGCTATGTTTGCCAACTCCCAACAACTTTTAATCATCATACTCTTTCTATGTGAAGTCATTACTCTCAATAAGATCAATATGATCTCTTTGTTTGTTTTTATTCTTTTCTCTATTATTCACTCAAGATCATGGCAAAATAATCAAGCCCTTGACTCAACACTAATCTTTATTATATATAGCTCACGGACTCGATTACATAGAGAGATCATAAAGCAAAACTCAAAACTAGATCATGCCATAAACTTTTATTCTACTAGATCAAGATACTACTAATAGGATCGAACTAAGAAAAACGGTATGGTTGTGATACGATACTGGGGCACCTCCCCCAAGCTTGGTAGTTGCCAAGGGGAGTGCCCATACCCATGTGATTATGTCTCCTTTGATGGTGAAGAAGGTGGAGTTGTTGATGATGTGGGCTTGTCGTCCATCTTCCAAGGCATAGGCCCACCATCATAGAAGGACGATCGAGTCTCCGGGATCCTCAAATCTGCAGCCAAACTCATCCTTTTGAATCTATATTCATACTCACAGTTTTGGTTTTGCAGGTCATAGATTAGGGCTTGAAGGTGCTCGATCTTCTCGTGAAGCTTGAAGATGGTCTCCCCAATGTTGTTGGCATCTAGCTTGTGGTTGTTGGTGAACTCCGCGATCATCATGTGGTTGGAGTTGAGTCCACGTTCCACCATCCCCTGGCACTTGAAAACTTGTTGCTCCATTGCTTCGAGCCTCGTCTCCACGCTTCCGGTCCCCTTCGGTCCCTCAACATCGCGGATGTGCAGCAACCCATCACGCATCTCAATGGTTTGAGGGTGTCGCAGCACCTCCGCGAGGTAAGGGTTGATGACCTTCTCGAAGAACTTGTCCTTGGGGGCACTTGGAGACGTCATAATAATCTAGATCTGTCAGAAAAACAGCTCGAAACAAGAACAGAGGATATTTGCGTGATACAAGGGTCAAAACCTTTGGGAGATTATATAATGAATTTTTACCGACAAAAATACGTAACGTGCAAGAAAACGGAGTCCGGATAGTGCACGAGGTTCCCACGAGGTAGGGGGCGCGCTGGAGCCCTCGTGTCCTTCCCGGACTGCTTCTTATTTTTCTATTTTTCTAAATATTCCAAAATGGAGAAATATTTATAAATTGTTGTTTTCGCGTCTTTCAAGTTCTTCATAGTGACCAGCATATATAAATCCCAAGTGACTCAAAGAATAGAGCTATGCTCCCCGGCAACGGCGCCAGAAAATAGTCTTGATAACCCACAAGTATAGGGGATCGCAATAGTTTTCGAGGGTAGAGTATTCAACCCAAATTTATTGATTCGACACAAGGGGAGCCAAAGAATATTCTCAAGTATTAGCAGTTGAGTTGTCAATTCAACCACACCTGGATAACTTAGTATCTACAGCAAAGTGTTTAGTAGCAAAGTAATATGGAAGTAACGGTAACAAAAGTAATGGTAAACGCAGAACCCAGTAGATGGCGACTCCCACCTCCCCACCGCCACCCTAACCCTAGCCACCCAACATCGCCGGCGATCCCCACATCCCTCCGTGGGTTTTGCCATCTGATCGGCTCATCTTTCCCGGCGTCTCTTCCTCTCGCCTCTGGTTGTCTTCTTCCTCATGGCGGTACATGCAGCGCTCTCCTTGGGATTGGATTTCACCCCGGGGATGAAGTTGGCGTCTGAGATCCAACGCAACTTCAACAGATCAGTGCACCCAACGGAGTACACGGGCCATTTCATTATGGTCGTCTCTTTTGCACGGCACACCTTCCGGCTCGATGAGGAAAATGTGGGGTTCGCTCTTGAGGCGGCCATCGGAGGATACTGCTCATGCCTCAAGGTATCTTTCCTCCACCATGGCGTCTTCTCATTCAACGTTTCTTGCAAGGAGGTGGGTTTTTTCATTCTGCACCAGAGGAGTTTTGTCTGTGATCAGTTCAAGTGTTTTTTCCACCTCTGGGGTCATGGCGGCCCTGATTGGCAGAAGGAATTTCGCCTTTGGCAATCTGAATGCCAAGAGGAATGGGTTTTAGTTAGCCCCTCTAAGAGGAGAGCTCGCCTTGCTTTAGAGGCCATGAAATTTCCTCCGGCCAAATCTTCTCTCCGTGTTCGCGTGGCCAAATCTCTTCCTAAGAAACATGCTACGTTCGCCACGTTCATGCAATACCCGGCGCGTAAGGGCTATAGCTATGGCCCGTCCACCGATGAGGTGGCCACGGTCAGAGCAGCTGGTTACCGTGTTTCGTCTCATGAGGATGCGGATGATCATTCTCCGGGGACCACCCCACCGCCGGCAAGGCTGGCGATTCAGTTTGGAACAATCCCGCCTTCCCCGGAGGGTTTATCACCTGCTCGTTTAAACCCTGGAACCTCGGGTGGCCGATTAGTTTTCGCAGTGGAAGGTTTGGATTCTCCTGCATCCCCTCAGCCACCTCCACCAGGCCACTTTCCTCAGTTGGGCTCCAGGGTACAGCCCATCTGTCTGTCTGATGACGAGAGTGGCAGCCCATCACCTCTGTCCTCTAGAGCTTCATCCCCTGAGGATATTATCCGCGACCTGCAAAGTCTTGACGTTATGATTGAAGATATGGCTGCGAGTTATTGGGACTGTCAGCATTGCTTAGCTATGCGCCACACGTCAGAGACATGCACGAATCAGGTACGGTGCCGCAATTGTTTTTGTTCGGGACACGTTAAAAAAACTGCACCGGCAAGTCGCCTGACTTGTCCGTCTGGGTGCCTAAAGTCCCATCGCCGGGTTTTGGGAAGCGGGACCGAACAGAGGACTTCCTTTCTCCCCCCGTCTCTCTAGTTTCCCGAGACCAAAAGTCTCCAGAGAAAACCCCATCCTCTGCTTCTCCACCGCACCATCGTCGCGAGCACACCCAAGCTTCCCCCAGCTCCGGTCCGGCTCCTGCTCCGCAGCCTCCAATGGCGGTCTTTGAGATTGACCCGCATTGCTTCATCCCAGCGGGCTTCGACATTGAAGATGGCGGAGCAGATCGTCTGCCCTGCACCTTCTACACGCCGGCCGTCCCACCACCCCAAGCGCATGAGCAGTACATGGTGGCCATTGTGGAGCCGATCCCGCCTCCAGAGCTAGTTGGGGTCCGTCGTCAACAGGTTCTTGATTTCCTAGTTCAAGTGATGCATGTTCCAGTTATTTCTGCCCAGACTTGGTTTCAAGGAGTTGGTCTGTTCGAGATGGAAGATCCAGTTGTCCAGGGCTCTTTTACTCTGCATCCGCCGTTTCCCTTAGGGGTCGACGATGATGGCAATGAGTTTTTTGTCCGCTTTATCCTGCATAATCAGTGTGAAGGTTTTCGTGCTATTCATGGCCAGCGGACGGGGTGGTTGATGTTCATCGGCATCCCGTTAGACTATAGAAACACCCAGTGCATTGCTGATATGGTTGGCTCCTTCGGACAGTTCCACTACTGGAATAGCACTGACAGGCGTAAAGTCAGATCTTTGGTCCGTGCCTCGTTCCCTGACAATGCGCTAGTTCCTCGTTCGGTCACCTTTCGGGAATTTGCCAACTGGGGCGATGTCATGGTGTCTTGGTCAGCTGGTTGCTACATCTTATCAGGGGAATTTGCTGGTGCCATGATCCCAGCGGATGAGGATCCAATGCCTCTCAATGGGAATCCCCACCCGTTGCCTGGAGTTCAGGTGCCGCAACCGTTTTGGGCAATGCCTCCATACCCTGCTCTGGGATGGAATGCCGTTCCTCCGGGCCCTAATCAAGGACAGAATGAGGTGGCGGGATGGGCTGATAATGTGCAGCAGGCAGCGGGATGGGGCCCGTGGGAGGAGCAGGTTCAGCCTGATCATCAGCAGCAGCATGAGGAGGTTCAACCTGTCCAGGACCAGAACTCGATGATTTTGAACCCATCTGCGGATTCTTCTGATGATGAGGATATGGTTGAGGTCCAGCAGCCTCTACAAGCCCCACCGATAGTGCAGCTGGAGCCGATTCATCTTGGTATGGTCAGGGTTTTTTATGGGCCATTTCTTTCGCCGGCAATGATCTGGGAGAGATCATTCAAGTCTTTGTTGCCTGAATTTTTCATCAGGGATATACCAGCTTGTCTGCCTAGTTTTTCTGCGATGTTGCTGCAAGTCAAATTTGGGTCTGCCGATATGCAACGGAAATATCAGCTCCTATCTGCCAAGCAATGTGTCTCCGTTCCTGGACTCAGCTCTTCGGTGGTCATTGAAGAGTTGGCACATGATGATATCTCATGCTCCAATTACCAGGTTCCACCTTCTCCCTCCCCGGTCTCAAGAGGATTTTCAGTTTTCTTCGGTCACTCCATCTCCGCTCGGCAAGCGACCACGTCAGTCTGCACGCTCCAGGCGCTATGTCACGCTTGTGGAGCCAGTTCTGGACTTCTCCAACAGAAGGATGACGCGCAGTTCTGCCAAGAGGACGGGCATGAAGCCAGTTTCTGCCATCCCTCTGAGGTCTGCCCCCCAGCGTCGCCCGAAGGCCAAGAAGCTTCGTCTTGATGATGAGCCCAGCATGCTCCCTCTCCCACCCCCGACGCCTATTCCGATGTTGCAGGCCATTGGAGTGGCTTTGGGCATTGATCCGTCTGAGTTATCGGTTGAGAAGCTTATGGCTTCTCCTCGTCCTGCTGCAGAAGACGATGGTTCACATGATGATTGACGGCCCAAGAAGCTTCATGGAGAGTTGGGCGCTTTTGCTTTTGTGCCCTTTTTTGTTTTGAGTGACTGTCTGAACTACTTGGTTACTGTTACTGCCACTTATGTTCCGCTTATATCCATGCTGTTAAGCAGCTGGATCTGCAACTATACCCCTGCGCTGTTTTTTTATGGATAATTGCTATTTTCGAAATTGGAATGTGCGTGGGCTCAATTCTGAGGCTCGGCAGCATGACCTACGTGCCAAGATTAAGGAGAGTAGATGTTCTGTTCTTTGTCTGCAAGAAACTAAATGTGAGAGCTTTGATATTCGAACGATTAGGTCCTTCTGCCCTAGGCGGTTTGATCAATTCGCGTTCTTGCCTTCTGTTGGAGCCTCTGGCGGGATTCTCGTCGTTTGGAATTCCTCGATCTTTCATGGCCAGCTTGTTGATATTCAGAGGTTTGGTGTTGTCATCTCCTTCCAATCGTTGCAGAATTCCGAAAAATGGACCCTAGCCTCTGTCTATGGGCCATGTGAGGGTCAGCCTAGGGACGATTTTGTTAGTTGGCTTTATCACCTAGAAATCCCTCCCGATGAAAATTGGCTTTTGTTGGGGGACTTTAATTTCATCAGGTCTTTGGATAACAGAAACCTCCCGGGTGGTGATATCAACGATATCTTCCTATTCAACGAAATAATTGGTCACCTTGGACTCTTGGAGTTACCCTTGAAGGGCCGTAGCTTTACCTGGTCTAATATGCAGCAAAACCCCCTGCTCGAGCAACTTGATTGGTTCTTTACTACTGCTGATTGGATTTCACACTACCCAAACACTGTGGTTACTCCACTAGCCAGAACTACCTCCGATCATGTGCCTTGTGTGGTGTCCATTGACACTACCATTCCTGCGGCCAAGACTTTTCGGTTTGAAAATTTCTGGTTGGATATGCCGGGGTTCATGGATTGTGTCTCCAAGTCCTGGAATGCACCTGTTTTCTCTGATCTTTCTGCTTCTGCGGTTATCACAAGGAAATTTAAGCGGCTGCGGTATGATTTGAAAATTTGGAGCAAAAAGCTATCATACATCAAAAAGCTTACTGTTGATTGTTCAAAGGTGATTCTGCACTTTGATCAGCTGGAGGAAGTGCGACCTTTAACACGGCCGGAATTCAACTTCCGGAAACTTGTGAAGTTTCACTATGAACATCTGTTAAAAATTCACTATATATATTGGAAACAGAGGTGCACTATTAGGTACATCAAGGTTGGCGAGGAGAATTCAAAAATTTTCATGCCATGGCCTCAGAGCGTATGAGGAGAAACTCCATCTCCAGTCTGAAGACCAGTTCCATGCTTGCTCCCGTGACTGATCACGCTCAGATGGCGGGAATCCTTTGGGCCTCGTTCAAATCTAGGATGGGCCAGGCCCAAGGGATCAATATGGGCTTTGATTTGAATCATTTAATTCAACCCATCCCGGGACTGGAGGAGCTATCCTTGCCATTTTCTGATGAGGAAATTAACAAAGTTTTGAAGGAATTGCGAGTGGATCGGGCACTTGGTCCAGATGGCTTTAATGGGATGTTCGTCAAGCGCTATTGGCCTATAATTGAGGAGGACTTCTTGAGGATGATTCATGATTTTTATGAGGGGAAGCTTTCGTTGGAAAATATCAATTCCTCCCTCATTACGCTCATACCCAAGATCATTTCACCAGAAGGGCCCGATGATTTCCGGCCAATCTCCCTCACCAACACTTGTCTTAAATTTCTAACAAAATTGTTGGCCAACAGATTGCAGAGGGTGATCCTTAAGTGTATCCACAAAAATCAGTATGGGTTCCTTAAGGGTAGGTCAATTCAGGATTGTCTGGCCTGGAGTTTTGAGTATATTCATCAATGTAAACAATCCAAGCGTCCAATCATAATCCTTAAGTTGGACTTTGCTAAGGCCTTTGACACTGTTGAGCATGAGGTTATTCTTCAGATGTTGCAGCATAAAGGGTTTGATGCCAAATGGATTCTTGATTAAACAACTGTTGTCTACAGGTTCCTCGTCTGTACTGTTAAATGGCATTCCTGGAAAGCAATTCTTGTGTGGGTGTGGTGTCAGGCAGGGTGATCCACTATCACCTCTGCTATTCGTCATCGCAGGAGATCTGTTGCAATCTGTGGTCAATCAAATGCTGGTGACTGGCACACTCTCTTTGCCTCTTCAGACCCATGACAGGGAATTTCCCATCATTCAATATGCGGATGACACGATCCTATTTCTTGCAGCTAAGGATGATGAGCTTGTTGCCCTCAAGAATATGATGCTTACCTTTCAACAATCCACTGGTTTAAAGGTCAACTTTGCTAAATCCTCAGTGATCCCACTGAATATGCCTGATGAGGAGGCTGACAGACTTGCTGCTATTCTTGGTTGTAAAATTGGCCGGCTTCCATTTACTTATCTTGGATTGCCTTTGGGAACTACAAGGCCAAGGATCATTGACCTCATGCCCTTAGTTGACAGTCTTGAGAGGAGGTTAACTGCAAGCTCTTCTATGCTGAATCAAGGCTCTCGTTTGCAGCTCCTCACCTCTGTCCTGACCTCTCTGCCAATATACTTTCTGTGTAGCCTCAATATCCCAGCTGGGATCATTAAGCAACTAGACAGAATCTTCAGGCAATGCCTTTGGAGGGGTAATAGTGATGTTCCAAAACAGTCTCTGGCTGCTTGGGAGCTGGTTTGCAGGCCAAGAGATAAAGGTGGTTTGGGTATTATTAATCTGAACATCCAGAAAAAAGGACTGCTTCTCAAGCATCTTCACAAATTCTATAACAAGGTTGATGTTCCTTGGGTGACCCTGATATGGAACAGCTACTATGATCATGGGGTTCCACAGGCAACGGCTAATGCTGGATCTTTCTGGTGGAGAGATGTTCTGAAGCTGGATCAACATGGGTGATTCTGCTCTGTTCTGGACTAATTCTTGGCACATTGGGGGCTCTGCTAGACCCCTATGTTGGAGATTGCCAAGGTTGTTTTCTTTTGTCAATAATGATAGGATCTCTGTGAGGGAATTTCTTCAATCCCAGGATCTTTACTCTATGTTTTATTTGCCCCTTTCTCATGAGGCTGCTGCTGAGTTGCACATGCTGGAAGGTTGGATCATGCAGTTAGATAGAGACCCCACCTTACCTGATGTTTGGATATGGCCTGGTCAATCAGGAGGGTACACTGCGAAAAGTTTTTACATGATCATGCACTCACACTTACCTACAATACAACCTTGCAAATGGCTTTGGCAGAGTAAGTGCACCATAAAGATCAAGGTGTTCGGCTGGCTTTTATTCTTTGACAGACTTAACACCAAGGATATGCTGGTTAGGAGACACTGGCGCTCAAACCAGGTTGACAATCTATGCCTGATCTGCAGTGAGCTGGCGTATGAGGATAGAATACATCTGTTTTCTAACTGCACCTTCAGCTGTAGAGTCTGGAGCTATTTGGGTATTGATTGGTCTGGAGGCTCAAATATTCTGCAATGTATCCTGCACGCCAGGTCCAGCTTCACACACCCTTTCTTCGTTGAAGTTATGCTAACAGCAGCATGGAATATTTGGATTTTGAGAAATGGCAGAACCTTCAGAGCTGAGAGAGCTACTTTCAGTGCTTGGAAGTGTAAATTCATCCATGATATTTCTTTGCTTGCTCATAGGGTGAAGGACTGTAACAAACCAAAACTTTTGGCTTGGATTGCTTCTTTGTTGTAAAGCAGGTACATTTAGTTAGCCATAGGTAGACTCTTTTCCCTTTTGTTTTCCTTCCTTGTATAGTCTGTATTTTGTTTGTACAGTGGTGCTTTATCTAATAAAGGGCTGTGGGGCTTTGCCTCACAGTAAATATTCAAAAAAAAACAAAAGTAACGGTAGAAAAGTAATGTTTTTTTGGTGTTTTGTAGTGATTGTAACAGTAGCAACGGAAAAGTAAAGTGAAAAGCTCGTAGGCATTGAATCGGTGATGGAGAATTATGCCGGATGCGGTTCATCATGTAACAGTCATAACATAGGGTGACACATAACTAGCTCCAATTCATCAATGTAATGTAGGCATGTATTCCGAATATAGTCATACGTGCTTATGGAACAGAACTTGCATGACATCTTTTGTCCTACCCTCCCGTGGCAGCGGGGTCCTAACGGAAACTAAGGGATATTAAGGCCTCCTTTTAATAGAGTACCAGAACAAAGTATTAGCACATAGTGAATACATGAACTCCTCAAACTATGGTCATCACCGGGAGTGGTCCCGATTATTGTCACTTCGGGGTTGCCGGATCATAACACATAGTAGGTGACTATAGACTTGCAAGATAGGATCAAGAACTCACATATATTCATGAAAACATAATAGGTTCAGATCTAAAATCATGGCACTCGGGCCCTAGTGACAAGCATTAAGCATAGCAAAGTCATAGCAACATCAATCTCAGAACATAGTGGATACTAGGGATCAAACCCTAACAAAACTAACTCGATTACATGATAGATCTCATCCAACCCATCACCGTCCACCAAGCCTATGATGGAATTACTCACGCACGGCGGTGAGCATCATGAAATTGGTGATGGAGGATGGTTGATGATGACGACGATGACGAATCCCCCTCTCCGGAGCCCCGAACGGACTCCAGATCAGCCCTCCTGAGAGGTTTTAGGGCTTGGCGGCGGCTCCGTATCGTAAAACGCGATGAATCCTTCTCTCTGATTTTTTCTCCCCGAAAGTGAATATATGGAGTTGGAGTTGAGGTCGGTGGAGCGTCAGCGGGGCCATGAGGTAGGGGGCACGCCCTAGAGGGCAGGCGCGCCCCCCACCCTCGTGGGCAGGGTGTGGGCCCCTGACGTGGATTTTTCTTCCGGTATTTTTCTTATTTTCCAAATAGATGTTCCGTGGAGTTTCAGGTCATTCCGAGAACTTTTGTTTCTGCACATAAATAACACCATGGAAAGTCTGCTGAAAACAGCGTTAGTCCGGGTTAGTTCCATTCAAATCATGCAAGTTAGAGTCCAAAACAAGGGCAAAGTGTTTGGAAAAATAGATCCAACGGAGACATATCAATCACCACTTGGCTGGACATGTAGTCCTTCACTCGGCCACCTCGCGCATCCTCACTCAACCGCTCGGCCGCCCCACGTGTCACCACTCGAATGTGCACGTCTTCACCACTTGGCCGCCCCGCGCGTCACCACTCGGTTGGACACGTCTTCACCACTCGGACGCTCCGTGCATTGCCACTCAGCCACTCCGCGCATCGCCACTCGGTTGAGCACGTCTTCACCACTCGAACCGCCCCCCGCATCGTCGCTTGGTTGTACGCATCATCGCCCCTCGGCCGCCTCGCGCGCCACCATCAATTGGACATGTCTTTACCTCTACACCCCCAACACGGGAACGACTAAGTTACTCATATGATCAAACCTCATATCACACTCTGTAGCAAGCTTACCTCTTTTGAGCATCACTCGGGGGCTACGCACAGCCGTTGGCCATGCCGCCCTCAGGAGTTACGCCCATTGATCACATTAGGAATATCTTTCTAACCATACATGCTTGGTCCGCCAAAAATCTATAAGGGTAGTACTGTCCACTCGGACGATCGCCCAAATCATTACGTAAAGTCATTTTCTGGACTGCAAAAGGGTGAAAACGACGCTCCTCTACGGATACACTTGGCCCTTATCCTAGGCTCCAAGGCGTCAGTTTCACAAACTTGGATTCAGAGATGGCATGTGCTGGTGTTCCCCCGGGATAATGAGTGGCCTCTCTCGGGAGAGTCAGCCCGCACACTAGCCTCGCCACTCGGGTTTCATGGCACGTCCATGTCAGACCACTAGTCTATCTCCTTCGGGAGACATACGAGTGCCACCAAGTTTTTCCTTGCAGTCAACATACCCCGATCAGTCGGGAAGCACGTCCACTCGGACAAATACCCCTTTCATGCAAAAGGGTGAAAACGAAGCTCCTCTACGGATACAATGTACTCTTACAAATACCCCTTTCATGCAAAATCTAACGGTCAATATAAGAAGTACTACTGGAACGATTACTCCCTGGAGTGTCTAGCTTTGTTCTATAGTCGGCAGTTTCAAAGCCGAAATCATTCACCGTGCTGAGAGCACCAAGATTCACCTGCTTGACCGAGTTCCAGGTTGAATTTATTCCGTGCCGAGTACGCGAAGATCAGTCCGACTGACTCAGTTCCAGGTTGAGCTTATTTACCATGTCAAGCGCCTGAAGATGCATCTGATTGACTCAATTCCAGACTAAAAGATATTTACCGTGTCGACTGCATGGAGGTTTACTAGGAGACTTAAACCCTCTGCCCGACTCATCCTCTCCGACAGAGGCTCGGGGACTACA
This sequence comes from Triticum aestivum, assembly GCF_018294505.1. Classification (NCBI taxonomy): domain Eukaryota; kingdom Viridiplantae; phylum Streptophyta; class Magnoliopsida; order Poales; family Poaceae; genus Triticum; species Triticum aestivum. The sequence goes on from NC_057805.1 coordinate 202,363,800, forward strand.
CCCAGTGGGTGCAGTCAGCGTGCCCCCACTGGAAGAGAACTCAGACAGAAACATTTTGCTCGATGCAAGACCATCTCCGGATCACTCAAGTGCTACTCGACTTCCGAGTCAAGGAAGGGCAAGCTAGACCAGTACCAGATCCTCAAGTACTACTCGACCTCCAAGTCGGAGAGGAACAAGTTCTATCAGTACCAGCTAAGAAGATTTTTAGTTCTCTCAGACCCCCGCCGACTTCCCGCAGTCGACGGTGGTCTCGGGGACTACACCGAGTGGGTGCACTCAGCGTGCCCCCACTGGAGTAATCTCCACTCGGTACGGCCTGAGCGGTCCGAGTGGCGAACAACAAACAAACAAGTTCTAAGGCTCCCGTCGGCTACCAAAAAATTGCTATAAGGTGAGTTTAACGCTCCTCCGTGGACCTGTTTTGAGCCTTCTTCTAGGACTCAAAGTGTGAAACTCATAAGTTTGGATCTAGAACCAACTCGTATTGACGTTCCTTCGGGATAAGAATGGCATCTCTCCGAGAGAGCAGTCCATGCGTCAATCTTGTTGCCCGGATTTAATGACACATCCATACTCTGATCACAAGTTAACCTCTTCCGAGAGATGATCGAATGTCACCAAGTTGCTCCTCGCGGGCACTTACCCCAGATCAGTCGGGAAGCACAGTACCAGAATCCATTGAGATTTTGTTCAAACCTTGGTTGTCTGAAAGCACGATGACGGGTACCGAGTATTTCCATAATCACTCGGGCCAAATTGTGTCTTTTACAAACTCGTTCTGCAAAATCGCAATCGATTCGGGGACTAATGTTGGGGATACACATAACAGGTAGGCCCACGAAGGGTCAAAATATCATAAAGCATGGGGTCCACACAGCATGTGGGTCCAGATAAATTTCGTACAGACATACTATCCACTCGGGTGACCATCAAGTCACTCCGACGACAACAACCACTCGGAGCATAGCACTCCACTCGACCAACTCATTCCACTCGGAGCACCTGATCTCACTCGGATATGCGAAGACCAGCAGTCGACAAGGCACTCGAAGCATCATCTTAGTAGTAGGCTGAGTTATGGCATTAATGCCCCCACTTTGTAACATAGGAGGTGAGGGGGTGGCGCACTCTATATAAGCCCCCCCCACCACTAGACTAGGGGGCTTTTTTCTTCCACCTCTCCCTCTTTCTCACCATTTAGCTTGAGGCATGGAGATCCGTTCTCCTCTCTTTCTCTCTCAAATACACCATGTAATATCCGGATACATACTCAGATAAAACAAAGCCTCTCCAGAGCACGAGACGTAGGGCTGTTATCTCCACTGTGGGAGGCCCGAACTCGCTAATAGCACCGTGTCACCCATTTGCATCTCGATAGATCATGCTCCGTTACCCTATACCTTACTATTGTCTGAATCGTTCCCACGACACTTCATGAACGAGACATGAAGATAATGCTTACAAAAGTTTCCAACACTAGCTTTAATGTTCAACATAATCATGGAGATGATAAATATGCTGCTGATGGGCTCAACAACAATTCATCGAGATTTCCATATAGATGGAATCCCATAACTATGTGAGAAAAGTGATAGCATTGGTCAAACCAAAAGATATAATGGTGTATGCTCGAGGGATCAACCACGAGTAAGACAACATTACAAACATCATTGGTTCTGACTTTTATTTGACAATAACTCATACTCAAATCAAAGGATTGGGTAAGACAACAAATCCAACAATTGAACACGGAGGTTAATCGATGAAGATTTCATCTTGCTTCAACACACACACAAACACACACAAGGATATCCCTTTGATATGAACTAAGTCAGATAAAGCTTTTATCTTCCAACTCTCCAGGTTATTGTTTAGCTTAACCAACTAGCTCAGGGGTAACCAACACAGATTCCTGGAGAAGGGGTGGTTCACAAGAAACCAACTTGATCACGAACTCAACATTATGTTCAGGGGCCAACCTGGTAATACGCCCGAGAAGATATTCCGAAAATCACGAACCACCGATATGTTATTGAGCTCGGGAGCAATCTTGCTTTCGAGGCAAGATGATGTGATCAAATAAGAAAGTATTTGACACAATCCTAACTCTTTCATCGAAGAATGCGCCAAAAATATGGACTAGGTAGCACGATCAATCTTATGATGATGATTCAAGAATGAAATTATTGTCCTTTAGCTACCAAGCAACACGGTTACTAGGAGTACTGATTTCATACATCATAGTTCACTTGTCGGCATTCCGGTTGCGACAACACGTGACCGAGGAATGAACAATGATGGCGAGAAGTATCACTGCATCAAGAATTCATGAGAGATTGTGTAATTCTCACGTCATTCTTGATATGAAAGAGGGTGACACTCCAAGGTAGAACAGATCAAAGGCTGGTTGACATTTTGATCTGCGGGATACAACTTCTTTGACCCAATCCTAGAAATGGATGAGGTACTGGAGTTTGTTTCTCCTAGTCATTCTGAACTAGAACGGCTTGACGGGCGACAAGAATAATAGGCATCGACGAACACGAGTGCACACATACTCTTGACTCTCAATTGATAGACAAAGGTCAGAGAACACTAAAGAGAACAACTCAAAGGAACATATAATTTTCTGAGTTGTGGGCGCATAGATTAGTATGTCAAACAAGTTCAACATATTTCTTCCGGATAACCCATGCAGAAGAGGAGGGACTAGCAGATTCACAATTTTGAATGGATAACTCATCAAGAGCACTCTTGTTGTGATCTTTTGGTTTAAAAGAACTTCTGTCGAGGATGGTTCACGGTATTTGGAAGAATGATAAACCACGGACCTCGAGGACTATCGCAAAGGTTGCTAATATCCTAAACGAACTAGCAAACACTATCAACACGAAGTAAGTAGGGTGAATCTTGGGTTCAAGAACCCAGAAATAGAATGCGTACTAACTAAATGGCATCACAGGATGCTTTCGAGAATAATGGCCAGAATCATCACACTGGGATACACAGCATTGCTAGATTACTGAGTGGTTCTCTAAGACGCCTAGGGTCATAATAATAGCTCCAACATATATGTCGAGGCAACATAGTATCTCAACTCAGCAATTAGTGTGGTTAATTTGGCCCAAAGGAACATCGGAACGGGAAGAAGGAATTTACAAATGCATCAGACTATTTAGAAACCTGGGACAACTCGGACAGCATAACAGCTGTAAATGATCAAAAGGAATTGAGACATCCTGCAAGATGGTGGCATAACCATTCAACTTCACAATATCAAGGTTCTGAAACCAACTTTTAACACAGAGAAGTACTAGTAACTGAACTGAGGCTTCAATCCATCAATCCTATAAGTCTACGGATTAGTAACATGTGATCCTGATAGAAAGAAGAGAAGCCTAGTTCTAAATCCCCGCAAAAAAAAGAGGGTGACTCGAATCAGAAGGGCATAAGGTAAAGGAGTAAAAAGAGCCTTACTTTCCCTTCCACAATCAATTCCCTTATATAACTAAAGAATTTCTAGACTCAACTTCGACCAGTTTGGCTTGGTAATCCTACAGGCAGTTAGGCTTTGATACCAAAGCTGTCAGGACCCCGATCCTAAGTCACACCGATCTAGCATGTAACACATCATATCACTTTGCAGGCTCGCGCATGGTATTCCCACGGGTGCCACCTTACCTGGCCCGGGACCGTCTGCGCCTTTTGGCTCACGTATATGATAGTGTCGCTAGCATCCATATGACAAAGAACCCGGGCCGACATGACTAGTCGTAAACCCAAAGTGGCACTAACTTACAAGGACAGGCATATATGACCCAGCAACGAACATGTTGGTCATCAGCGAGTGAATCCGGGCTGTAGCAGCTGGGCTAACAGGACTCCGGAGGATCCGGGCTGTAGCAGGCTAACAGGACTCCGGTAGACACCATGTGACATTTCCCCGAAGGGACAGACACAGGAATGAAGAAGGACACATGCCGGCCAACCTTAGTGTTCCGGAGCAGTAGCAAGCTACCATGGCTCAGTGGAAGCACTAGGAGACATTTCCCGGTGAGAGGCTACCAAGGATAAACAACTAGGTTGTCGGATCCCACACATACGAAGCATTTCAAATCATACACACAATATGCTCAATATGTGCAAATACAACATGGCATCACATCAAAACTCTACAACTCAAAGTATTTATTCATTATGCCCCGAAGAGCCAGATATTACAAACATGGGTCTGACGACCCAGCATTCAAGTCATACAAGCAACAAGCACAAGCGGAAGCTTAACTTGTCTGAGTACAGACAACTACAAATGAAAAGGCTGAGAAGCCTGACTAACTACAAGACCCTGCCGAGGCCACAAGATCGTAGCTGAGGTAATAAGCTAAACGTCGAAGTCCACGTGGAACTACTAGCGAGACTGAAGTCTCTCTGCAAAAACACAAATTAAGCAAACGTGAGTACAAATGTACCCAGCAAGACTTACATCAGAACTATCTACATATGCATCAATATCAACAAAGGGGGTGGTGGAGTTTAACTGCAGCAAGCCAGCTTTGACTCAGTGGCTATCCTAAACTACGACTGCAAGTAACTCTTTTGATGTAGCGCACACGAGTCCACATATTTACCATATCAATACACCACTATGGATCCGCTCCCGTCTCCCTACGAGAACACCATCCATAGCACTCACGCTTATCTTGCGCATTTTAGAGTATCCACTTTCACTTGTCTATGAACTGTATAGGCAACCCAGAGGTCCTTTACCGCGATGACTTGTTTGTCCGCCTCCCAGGGACGGCAGACACCAGAGCGCCTGTCGAGGGGGAGGTCTTTGATGACGAGGCACTCGCCACTGCTGGGCTCCAGGTCGTCGATGAACCGAGCACCAGCAGTGGCGGCCCCCAAGAAGAGCAGCTCCTCCGAGCCATGAGCGCCAACTTCCAGAAGATCTAGGCGCTCCACTATGCCCGCCAAGACAAAGTGAGATCCAGGATGGCGGCGGTGCACAAGGCGGAGGCAGATTTTGAGTAGCGTGTCGCTCAGACTCAAGTCTGGTTTGGCGAGGCCCGGGATGAGCTGAGGGCTGCCCAGGGTGAGCTGGATGAGCGCAAGCGAGACCTCATCCTAAAGCAGGCCAATATCGAGAAGGCCCAGGAGGTGGCGAAGGCACAGGCTGCCAAGGACGACGCTGCCCGGCAACAGCAGAAAGCTCTGCTGGACTCCCAGGAGGAAGATCTTGTTGCTCATGAGCTAGTGCTTGCCGCCATGCTCCACGGGAAGGACGAGGAAATCGGGAAGATCGTCGCACAGCGGACCCAGGAGCTGGAGTAGCCGCACAAGGAGGCACTCGATGCTCAGGCCCTGGACCACGCCGGCAAGGTGGAGAAGCTGGAGCTGGAGCTGGGGCAGCTAAAGAAGGAGATCTCTGCGCTGACGGCGGAGAGGGGAATGGCCAACCGCACCCTGGCAGATGCGCAGGTCGCCATCTCCGACAAGGCCAAGTTGCTCTCCAAGGCCAACGACTCCATCAATGACCTGAAGCTGAAACAGGACGGCTTGGAGGGGAAGCTTTCGGAGGCCGGGGCTCGTGAGGAGACCCTGAACAAGGCCCTGGAGGACGAGAAGCGGCTGCGGAGCAATGACGCCGCCGAGCACAATGATTACGTGAAGAGCGTAAACCTCTGGATCAGCCGCCTCGTTGACATCGCCGGGAGGATCACCGCGAAGCTTGCCTTCATGGGCATGTCGGATGTCATGTACTCCCAGGAGCCGAACGTGAGCCCCAATGTCAGGCTAACCTTGTTCTTCGAGGGTGTCCTGACGCCCTGGAGCAGCTCCGCTCCAAGCGAGCGCCTATCTGGCCAACGAGTCCCGGAGGCTCTGCCAGGGCGCTCTGACCAAGGTGCTCACCAAGGTGGCGTTTTGGAACCCCAGCATCAACTTCGCCGACGCGCTAGAGAGCTTGCCGGAGGGTACGGACCTCGCGGCGCTCGAAGAGCATATCGAGCCCATCATCAGCTCTGTCCACGGAGTCAAGAGGGTGGAGGGCCAGCGCCGGGACTAGCCGCCCCGTTTCTCCTTGCCGCTGTGAGTTCATGCCCAAGACAATTTATCTTAAGTTAGAACCGCAGGAACTTTTGATGTAATATAACTTTGCAGTACTTTGAAATGAAGCATGCTATCTTCCTGTTTGATCTTTCAATGTACGTACACACCCCATGCTTAGTTGGATAGGTTTGTCGGCACGTAAACCCATGCTATGGTGCTTTGAAGGATGGATCACTAGCAGCCAACCGGGGGGCGCTTGTTGCTGGGCAAGCCACCCTGCCGTTCTCGGCGCAGCCGCTCGAACTGTTGAGCAGACTCGAAACAGAACAAGGGCGTTGCCAATAGCAGAAGGGTTCCATCGCGTACAGGTTTTCCATACAAGGGTCAAGATTTTCGAGGAGAATAACCTTATATTTAAAAAGGAATTTGCTCAAGGTTCTGCGTGACTTCGCTTTTCCGTTGCCACGCGGGTGGCTATTGCGGCTGCGGACAGCATCGCCTCGCCTGGCCGACGGTGCCAGAGCGTGGCTGATCGATGTAGCCTTCTTCTCTCGAGCCATCGCGACGAAGGAGTCAATGAGTTGACTTCAAAAACCGGATTTCTCACAGCTTGCTCCCCCTACCTGGCGCGCCAAACATGTCAGGGTTCAAGAACGACACCTATGGGATCACAGGGAATCCCTACTACGGTTGGCGGGGCGCGGGGCTGTGCAAAGAGCTGGTTTAGAAGATCAACACGGGGGAATTTTATCCAGGTTCGGACCGCAAGCGATGCGTAATACCCTAGTCCTGCTTTTGTGTATATCTGGTGTTCTTGAGCTCTTTAACTAGCTATGGTGCATGCCTAGCCCAAAAAGTCTGAATCCTTCCTCAGTACGCCTCGGGCCTCCTTTTATATGTCAAAGGGGCTGCCACAGTGGCACACAGGAGGTGGAAAGTATCTACAGTGTACAAGTCTATCCCTGACATCGTGGGACAAAATGCATTTAATGCGCTGCTGACGTGTCCTCTCTCTTTATCGGGGACGGCAAGGAAGCTCGTCTCGTTCGTCGCCGCCTCGCCTCGCGTCGACGCGTGTCCGAGCTGACGAGGCATGCAGCGCCATGCTGGCTGGCTGACTGCTGCACTGGTGCGGTGGTAGGGTCTTCACGAAGATCTGCATGCCACCACGCAGGTGCTTCCCTGGTTGGCCTAGAAGCTGCATGCTGCCACGTAGGTGCGTGCCTAGTTGGCAGGCTTGCTGCTGCGTCGGAACGGGCATGGAGCAGCGAAACCTTGGTAAGTGCAGGCCTGGTTGTGGCCCCGCAGATGTCCCCAACAAGGGTCTTTCCGGGGTCTTATGGGCGTCCCCGACAAGGGTTTTGCCGGGGGCCTTCGTCTTCTGGTTCTCATCTAGTCTTGCAGGCCTCTAGTCTTCACAAAGATCCGCATGCCACCATGCAGGCGCCTCCCGAGCCTTGGTTCCAATGTTGTCGATGATGTCGGAACTCTCAGGCTCAAGGATGGCAGTCTTGCTGGTGTTGGGTAAGTTGCCCCGGCAAGGCCCTTGCCGGGGCAACATAGGTCGTCCTGGAAAGGCTCTAGCCGGGGGAAATCCACCTTGCCCCTTCGCTCTTTGCACCACTGGTCTCAGCGCTGCTCTGGTAGTTTTGTCCCTTTGCTCCCTCTGCCGCGCCAAACATGGCCGCAGGTGTGGCTACAACTGCCCATGCACAGGTAAAGGGGTACAGAAGGCCCCTACTTTTGTACACCGACAGACTCCTGCCTACATCTAGAGTATGAAGTTCATAGAACAGAGTAATGCATTAAGTAAGATGACATGATGTAGCGGGACAGACTCAAGCAATATGATGAAAACCCCATCTTGTTATCCTCGATGGCAACAATACAATACGTGTGAGTTCCCCTTCTGTCACTAGGATCGAGCACCGCAAGATTGAACCCAAAGCTAAGCACTTCTCCCATTGCAAGAAAAAACAATCTAGTTGGCCAAACCAAATCGAAAGTTCGAACAGACTTGCTAAGATATCAAATCATGCATATAAGAATTCAGAGAAGATTCAAATAATATTCATAGATAAGTTGGTCATAAATCCACAATTCATCGGATCTCAGCAAACACGCCACAAAAGAGTATTGCATCGAATAGATCTCCAAGAAAATCGAGGAGAACATGGTATTGAGAATCAAAGAGAGAGAGAAAAATCCATCTAGCTACTAGCTATGGACCCGTAGGTCCGTGGTAAACTACTCACGCTTCATCGGAGAGGCAATGGTGTTGAAGTAGAAGCCCTCCATGATTGAATCCCCCTCCGGCAGGATGCCAGAAAAGGCCCCTAGATGAGATCTCATGGGTACTGAAGGTTGCGGTGGTGGAAGAGTGTTTTCGTGGCTCTCCTGGAAGGTTTTGGGATATTTGAGAATATATAGGCAGAAGAAATAGGTCGATGGAGTCACGAGGGGCCCACAGGTGAGGGGCACGCCCTAGCCCCCTAGGTGCGCCCTCCGACCTTGTGGCCACCTCGTGGCTTCCCTGACGTGTACTCCAAGTCCTCTGGATGTCTTCTGGTCCAAGAAAAATCATTGTGAAAGTTTAATTCCGTTTGGACTCCGTTTGGTATATTCCTTTTCTGCGAAACTCTAAAACTAGGAAAAAATAGAAAATGGCACTCGGCTCTAGGTTAATAGGTTAGTCCCAAAAATAATATAAAATAGCATATTAATGCATATAAAACATCCAAAACAGATAATATAATAGCATGAAACAATCAAAAATTATAGATACGTTGGAGACGTATCATTTAGCTATCTGTCTTCGAAGACATTGGCTGTTTCAAAGACTTTCAGAAAAATCGCCTATTCACCCCCCCCCTCTAGTCGATTACTAGCACTTTCAATATGGATACAATTTAGGACTGGAGGTTGGAGGAGCCAAGGATGGTACCCTCCTTGAAGACCTAGAGTGAGCTCAGTGAGGCTATGTGCCTTGAAGTTGGAATATCTACCCTCATACACAAAAGAGCAAGAGAAAATGCACTCGTAGAGGCTACAATTTCTTCTACAATGATGCCATGTAGTCCTCCAGATGCATTCTTGCTGCCATCAGTGAGTTCCTTGCAATTTGTAGCAATTAGCTCATTGCAGATGTTCAAACCAGTTGCTAAAGACAAAGCTTCTCGACATGCTAACACTTCCGCCTTTGTTGGATCAATAATTCCTGGTATCATCAAAGTTGAGGCACCAATAAATTTGCCATCAGAATCCTTGTAGATGGCCACCGAAGAACCCATGGTGTGATGAGCAGGCAAACGCTCCATCAGCCCTTATCTTTGTTACAACCGTTCGTAGTGTTGTTTTGGGCTTACAACCCTGGACTTCCTTGATGTACCTCTTGATGAACTGGTTAGTTGCTTGTGGACTTTGAAAAATCTGCTCATGAGTGGCCTTCTGTTTTGCATGCCAAATCACCCACAGGGTCACTAACACGGTGACAAAATTACTATGTGGTATAATATCCAAAAGAGTGAAGATCTAGTGTTTTGCGTCTGGCTCCGTATTGCTCATGTGAATTTGCACCAGATCCTCGTCCTCAAGTGCCCATACACACTGTGCCATGTTACATTCCAAGAGTGAATGTCTCCATGAGTCTTCATTGCCACACATACCACATTTATTAACATGAGCCACTTTCCTTCAGTAAAGAACATCCATAATCGGGATGGATTGATGTGCTAGTCTCCATAGAATTTTTTTCACTTTCGACGTAACCTGAACCCTCCATATATTGGTCCACAATTTTTGCTCAGTTCATGAATTAGACAAGTTTGTACGCTCGTCCAGCCATGCTCATGTCATAGCTTTCTGGCCACTAGCATACGTAAGCTAGGCGCGCCAAGAGTTCTCTGTTTTTCTCGTGGCTCCAAGACCATAAGTCATCAAGTTTCTTTGTACCTAGGGGAATAGACATGATGACCTTGACGTCGGCAGGGATGAAAACTATGTGCAACTTCTCCTGGTCCCAAGAAACGCGATGCTAGACCAGAAGCTCACATAATCGATGTGGAGGATCCGCCGACAGGCAAAAAAGGGGATGACGTCTACTATGCAACTTTATTCTTGTAGACAGGTGTTGGGCCTCCAAGCGCAGAGTTTTGTAGGACAATAGCAATTTTCCCTCAAGTGGATGACCTAAGGTTTATCAATCCGTGAGAGGTGTAGGATGAAGATGGTCTCTCTCAAACGACCCTGCAACCAAATACAAGAAATCTCTTGTGCCCCAACACACCCAATACAATGGCAAATTGTATAGGTGCACTAGTTCGGCGAAGATATGGTGATAAAACTATAATATTGATGGTAGAAATATATTTTTATAATCTGAATAAATAAAAACAGCAAGGTAGCAAATAGTAAACGGGCACAAAAACGGCATTGCAATGCTTGAAAATGAGGCCTAGGGTCCGTACTTTCGCTAGTGCAATCTCTCAACAGTGCTAATATAATTGGATCATATAAGCATCCCTCAAAGTGCGATGAAGAATCACTCCAAAGTTCCTATCTACCGGAGAACATAAGAATAATTTGTTTGTAGGGTACGAAACCACCTGAAAGCTATTCTGTCCGATCAATCTGTCCTAGAGTTCGTACTAAAGTAACACCAAGCTATTCTTTCCTATCGATCTAACCAAGAGTTCGTACTAAAATAACACCAAAGCAAATTCAGATTCATAATATTCAATCCAACACAAAGAACTTCAAAGAGTGCCCAAAGATTTCTGCCGGAGAAACAAAGACAAGAACGTGCATCAACCCCTATGCATAGATTGCCCCAATGTCACCTCGGGAATCCGCGAGTTGAGTGCCAAAACATATATCAAGTGAATCAATATGATAACCCATTGTCACCACGAGTATTCAATTGCAAGACATATATCAAGATTCAATCCGATAACAACGAAATCTCAAAGGGAAAAACTCAATTCATCACAACAAGATAGAGAGGGGAAAACAACATATGATCCGACTATATTAAGCCCGCGATACATCAAGATCGTGACATCTCAAGAACATGAGAGAGAGAGAGAGAGAGAGACAGATTAAACACATAGGTACTAGTACAAACCCTCGGCCCTGAGGGTGGACTACTCCCTCCTCATCATGGTGGCCGCCGGGATGATGAAGATGGCCACCGGAGATGATTCCCCCTCCCGCAGAGTGCCGGAACAGGGTCTAGATTGGTTTTTGGTGGCTACAGAGCCTTGTGGCGGTGGCACTTCTGATCTAGGTTAAACCCCAGGGTTTATGGAATTTTTGGGAATTTATAGGGTAAAGAGGGGGTGCGGGAGGCCATCGTGGTGGGCACAACCCACCTCGGCGCGCCTGGGCCCCCAGGCGCGCCCTGGTCGGTTGTGCCCCCCTCGGGGCACCCCCCTAGGTGCTTCTGTCGCCCATCCTGGGTGTTCTGGTCCATAAAAATCCTCAAAAAGTTTCGTGGTGTTTGGGCTCCGTCTGATATTGATTTCCCGCGATGTAAAAAACATGCAAAAAACAGCAACTCGCACTTGGCACTATGTCGGTAGGTTAGTACCAAAAAAATGACATAAAATGATTATAAAACATCCAAGAATGATAATATAACAGCATGGAACAATCAAAAATTATAGATACGTTGGAGACGTATCAGGGGACACATGTTATGTTCGCGGGGGATCCAGTTGTCAGTTCAGATTTGCATGGTTTCACCATCACCAATTTGCCTTACAAGCCCCGGGACCAAAGTTTCCCTGCCATCCAATATAGCACACCAAATTTGAGAGGGAGGCACTCCAAGTTGTGCCAGGAGAATGTCACTATCAGGAAAGTAATGAGCTCTAAGGATTCTGGCGCTTAACGAAGATGGATCATTCAAGATTCGTGATGCCTAACGTGCAAGCAACGCAAGATTGAACAACTCAATGTCTCTAAGGTCGAGCCCACCAAGATACTTTGGTCGTGTCATCACATCCTAGGAGACCCAAGTAGTCTTTCTTTCACCTTATTTACTTCCCCACCATAATTTTCTAATGAGTGTGTTGATGTGTTGGTAGAGTCCACGGGGTAACCTGGAGCATGACATAGAATAAATTGGTACAATGTGAGCAATTGATCTTATGAGTACTTCCTTTCCCCCAGCAGACACCAATTTCTCTATCCATCCCTTAACCTTACTCCACACCCTGACTTTTAGGTACTTAAAAGCACCATTTTTGAGTTTCAAACATTAGTAGGCATACCTAGATATTTCTCCAACAGAGATTCAATTGTTACATTCAGTGCATTTTTTACCTCCACTCTTAGGCTCCCTGTTGAAAAAGTGAAGATTTAGATAAATTCACAAGTTGACATGAGGCACTGCCATACCAATCAAATAGTTCAGACAACTCCATTGCTCCATCAACACTAACCATCACAAATAGCAGGTTGTCATCTTCGAAGAAAAGGTGACCGACCAACAGTGTTGTCGGTGGCACCTTGATGCCATCACGGTGCAATTACTCATATTTATTTTTTATTAGGCATGGAAGGCCCTCCACCACAAGCAAGAACAAGTATCGAGAAATAGGGCCCTACTGCCTAATCCTTTAGAAGGTGTGAATTCTTCCAATTTTGATCCATTAAACATGACTATTTTTTACTAGGTTAATAAAACTCATCACCAAATAAACCAATGCTGGTGGAAACCCCAACTTGAACATAATGGCCTCAAAATAATCCCATTCCACACAGTCATAATATTTCATCATATCCAATTTCGAAGCACAAAATATGTTTTTCTTTGCCTTGTTCCTCTTCATAAAATGGAGACACTCATAAGCCGATATGAAGTTATCAGCTATTGATCGCCCATGCACAGAAGTTGATTGCTCTTCTAAGATAGTTTCTGGCAAGACTTGCATCAGACGATTATATAACACGTTGGTGGAAATTTTCTAAGGAGCATTGCAAAGACTTATTGGACGGAATTGGGAAAGCATTGTGGGACCTTTTACCTTAGGGGTCAAAACCAAAATAGTGTAATTTATCACCTTGGGGCTCTCCTCTCCTTTCAGGATACTACAATCTCCATAAGTTTCGTCCCACAAACTGCCCAGTGGCGCTAGACCAGTGTGACAGATAGCCGTCCGGTCCCAGCACTTTAGTCAGGAACATCTCGAAAAGAGTTTTTTTAACCTCTTCGTCACCATAGGGATCCGTGAGAATATATTTCATAGCCGAAGTGACCTTCACAGGGACCGTTCCCATAACCTCTACAATTCTTGAAGTGCCTTCGTCCTGGAAAAGATCTTGATAGAGTGAAGTTGCGAGGCCCTCCATCTCAGTAGCATCATTACTTTCAGTTCCATCCGGACGCAACTGAGTTTTTATTTTGTTTTTCTACATCGCCTACTTCCTCTTTGCTGGAAAACTTGTGTTTTTGTCTCCGTCCTTTATCCAATCAACCTGTGAACATAGACTTTGCAAGACCTCTTCCATGTGGCGTAGCTCGATGAGCTGATCAATTAACTTAGTCTCTGCATGTGACATCCCATTCCTTGAGGGGCTATTTCTTTGCCGACATTCCTGACTTTTTGCCCGCTCCACTACATTAGGGAGGCAAACAACTCGTTAAGCTTCTTGCTCTTTTTGACACTGAGTGCGCACTTGGGAGGCCATTCCATTCATTACTGATATTGGTATAGAAGTTGTTATGTTGCTCCCAATGTATCTCATACCGAATATATTGGCTTCCTCTTCGTGATTTGCTCTGGGAGTGCCAACTAAACATGTATAGGACAGTGGTCAGATGATGTCATCAATTCATGATAAACCTCCACTGCTGGGAAGGTATGTGGCCCCACTGGATTAGAGAATGCATGATCCAACTTGTCGCGGCAGTACACACCTCCTGCAAGCTTCTTTTCAAATGTCCATGCCTTACCGATGTAGTCCAGATTAGCCAGGTTGCACACATCAATTGCCTCCCTAAACCAAACAATATGAGCATGGCGACGCACTCCCGACCCATTGTGTTAACAGGTGTGCAATACTTCGTTAAAATCTCCTAAGCACAACCAAGGAAGTGGGCTCGCTGAGACGATGGATTTGAGCAGATCTCAAATCCCGTATCTCTCCCCTGTTGTGCTTCACCATAAGCACCAGTAAATATCCAATCATTTGTGCCTGGTGAAGATACCGTGGCATCTATGTGATACTCCGAATAACCAAAGACGTTAATTTTTATTTCTTTGTTCTAAAATAAACATAGGCCACCACTACGACCAGAACTACCAACAACATAAATATGATTAAAACCAAGAGTATTTGCTAACCTTTGCCACGTGCTTTTGAAATTTGTGTCTCTACATACATAGCACCATTGGGGAATATCGCTTCGCTAGATCATGAAGCTCCCAAACTGTAGCCGGCTTGCCTGCATCGCAACAGTACCAGCACAATATATTCATTGGGCTCAGCGGCACTCCATTTGGGAGCCCACTAGTTTTGCTTCATTGCCCTTGCGAGGAGCTGAAGTGCTTGGTGCAGTACTCTTGTCAGCCGCTACTCTAATCTGTTTCAGATCTTGTTTAGATGATGGGCTAGAAGGGATCAGAAGTGGTGGGAGAGCTAGCAAGTTGCCTTGTGTAGAAGCAAGGCTTGAAGTCGGGTCAACCTGAGAGAGATCAATAAGATCAGATGGGCGCTTCATGTTCAGACCGGCTTCAGACATTATTCCATCAGAGTTTTCTCCCCCACTCGCATGGCCAACCAGATCGTCACCAGCATGTGCAGGTCCATGTCCAGGGCCTCTATCCGCACAACCGCCACCGCGTCCCTGTCCTCTTTCTCTTCCTATACCTCCGCCTAGGCCAGGGCCACCACCATGGAACTAGGAGGCATGGAGGTACTTGAAAACCACGGCTTTAAATGACCCTTTAAATGAAAGTGCTATTCTGGAATATAAGAGGTTTTGGTGCTAGGGGCGTCGAGATCAGATTAGGGATGTAGTTAGAGGTGAAAATACTGACATTATAGGGCTGGTTGAAACGTTCAAGGAATCCTTCTCTCCCAAATGAGCTCTTTGTAGTTGCGGGGATGGATAGATTTGATTGGAATTTTCTTCCTGCTTCGGGCCACTCTGGTGGGATTTTAATTGGCACTAAGCGGGAACTATTTGATTTTGTTACTTTCGATCATGGCATCTTTTGGGCTAGCACAGTGGTTCCCTGAAAGCTAGAGCGATTGTGGGCTCTGACCACGCTCCTCTCATTCTAGACGCGGGCCTGGATAACACTGCTATTTCCTCTCGGTTCCAGTTTGATGCTTCTTGGCTTCTAGTGGATGGGTTTATTGATATGCTCGCTAACAAGATCTCTATGTTGCTTTCTTCTTTTCACCGGTCTTTTGGCCCCATGGACGATTGGCATAAGTGTTCCTATGCGATTCAAAAATTCCTAAGGGGTTCATCTCGTAATAGATCAGCAGGGGCCCATTGAGAGAAAGGGTCATGGAGGCCAAGATTGCTAGGCTAGATGTCATGGCGGACGGGCTGGGCCTTTCGGAGAGAGGATGGTCAGTTAAGTATGCCTTAGAGGAGGCTCTGATGCAGTTGCATCACTAGGCTGAGATATATTTGCGCCAAAGGGGCGCTTTGAATTGGACGCTTAAGGGAGACTCCCCCAAGGCCTACTTATTTGCCATTGCTAATGGCAGGAGGAGAAGATGCTCGATCGATAGTCTGCTTACCAATGGTGTTAAAGATTCGGACCAGTCACATATCTTGCCGCATGTGGTTGATTTCTTTTCATCCTCCTCTCTGCCAAGCCTGAGTCTGGTCTCTCAATCTCTCTATCTCTTTGGGATGCAACTTCTAGGATTTCTAGGGCTGGCAATGATGCCTTACTTATGCCTCTTTCTGAGGAGGAAATTTGGGAGGTCATCAAATCTGCTAACCCCAATTCAGCTTCGGGCCCGGATGGCTTTTCTATTCCATTCTTTAGGAAATTCTCGCTGCAGCTTCGGCCCCTGGTGTGCAAGATTATCCAAGGCTTTTGCCTAGGGATGATGGATATCTCCTTCCTCAATTGTGTTCACATCACTCTCATTCCTAAGGACAAAGGGGCTGATTTGATTTCACAATTTAGGCTGATTGCCCTCATTAACAACTTTGTGAAATTTCCAGCTAAGGGATTTGCCACCCACCTGTCTCATGTTGCTCATAGAACTCTTAGGCCATTCTAATCTACTTTTGTCAAAGGGCAATTCATCCTGGACAGGATCCTTTGTCTTCACGAGATTGTGCATGACCTTAAAATATGTAAAGCTAAGGCGGTGATACTAAAATTGGACTTTGAAAAGGTGTACGAATCGGTTAGCTGGCCCTTTCTTAGGCAGGTCCTTCTTGCCAAAGGCTTTGATTGAGCCTATGTTCATAGGGTTATGCAGTTGGTCTCGAGGGGCCACACGGCGATCTCGGTTAATGGCCAGGTGAGTAGTTTTTTGCCAATGGCAGGGGCCTGTGGCAAGGTGACCCTGCTTCACCTCTTCTGTTTAACTTTGTGGCGGGCGCTCTCTCTCGTATTCTTTCTAGGGCTGCCTCATGCGGGCACATCTCTCCGGTCATCTCTCACCTTATCCCTAAAGGCGTCACGTGTCTCCACTATGCGGATGACACCATCATTATGGTGGAACTTAACGACTCGTGCATTGCTCACCTTAAGTTCATTTTGCTGTGTTTTGAAGCCTTATCGTGTCTTAAGATCAATTTCTCCAAAAGCGATGTCATTGTCACTGGCATTGATGATTCGTAGGCTTTACGGGTGGCCCACCTCCTTAACTACAGCCTGGGCTCTTTCCCCTTCAAGTACCTAGGCCTCCCGATCTCCCTGGACAACTTGTGGGCCAAGGAGTTCGCTCCTGTCATTGCTAAGGTGGGGAACAGGGTGTTGCCTTGGCGAGGTAGATATAATACAAATGCTGGGAAGGTTGCCTTGATTAATTCTTGCCTTTCCTCCCTACCTATGTTTATCATGGGGTTTTATCTCCTCTCTGCTGGTACCCACGTTGGATTTGATAAGCATAGGGGTGCTTTCTTCTAGAATTTTGCTGATAATAAACGTAAATACAGGTTGGTTAAGTGGAAGATTATTTGTAGACCCAAAAACCTTGGGGGTTGGGGATCATTAACACTGCTATTATGAACAGATGCCTCATGATAAAATGGTGGTGGAAAATCATGACCATGGGAGCTGACACCTTGTGGCTCTCTATTCTCAAGGCTAAGTATTTCCCTACTTCAAATTTTATGTTCGCTTTTGCTCGGGGAGGATCTCAATTTTGGAAAGACCTTGTCAAGGTCCGCCCCTTATTTAAGGATCATGTCAAGTTTGTGGTTGGTAATGGAGCTACGATTCGTTTTTTGCTAGACTGGTGGTGTGGAGACTCTACCCTCTCGGTGGCCTTTCCCACGCTGTTTTCCTATTGCCTGAATCCGGAGATCTCCATCGCGGAGCTTTCGGCTAATAATTGGGACCTTTCCTTTCGGCGCTCGTTTTCCCCTACAGAGTTGGTCGAACGGCAGCATCTTGCTGCCCTCTTCCCCGTGCTCTCGGAGACAGTCGACTCGGTGGTCTGGCCCCATACCCCCTCTGGCCATTTTTTAAGCCGCTTTATGCTAGACTTATTGATGTCACCCCCACTAACAAATTTAGCCCGATTTGGCGTGCTCGCATTCCTCCTAAGGTGAAGATTTTCCTGTGGCAAGCCTTTAGGGACCGTCTTCCTGCGACCGGCCAAATTCGTAAGCGTAATGGCCTGGGCTCGGATTTGTGTGTGTTGTGTGATGCCTTGGAGGACAGGAATCACATTGGCTTCCAGTGTACGCTGGCCAAGCTGGTCTGGTGTTGTTTTAGGTTGTAGCTCTAGGTGTCTTGGGCTCCATCCTCCTTCTCTGAGCTCTGGGTCCTCGCCAATGGCTTGGTTCGGGTTACCAAGCAGCTATTTTGGGTCGGTCTGGCAGCGGTTTGCTGGGCCTTGTGGACTACCAGAAACAAGTTTACTATTGAGCATATTTTTCCTGCTAAACCTGCTGACTACTTGTATAAATCTTGCTTGTTCCCGCAGTAGTGGAAATCATTGACTAATACGGAAGACCGGGACACTTTTGATCTTCTATCCTCTAAGATTTGGGCTTCGGCGACTTCCTTATCGCGGCATGAGCCAGTGCTACCTCTTGACCTTGCGTTTCTTTTTCCCTTGAAGAGGAAAGGGTGAGGCAGCAAAGTAGAGTAAGTATTTTCCTCAGCTTTTAAGAACCAATGTACCAATCCAGTAGGAGACAATGCTCAAGTCACTGAATACCTGCACAAACAAACACCAACTTGCACCCAACACGACAAAGGGGTTGTCAATCCCTTCATGGTTATTTGCAAAGTGAGATCTGATAGAGATGGATAAATGGTAAAGTAATATTTTTGGTATTTTTGGATTATGGAACGGAAAGTAAAAGATTGCAAAATAGTGGAACGGCGACAGAAATTGGCAAGTTGACGGGAAACTAATATGATGTAAAATAGACCCGGGGGCCATAGGTTTCACTAGAGGCTTCTCTCAAGATAGAAATTATTAGGGTGGGTGAACAAATTACTATCGATCAATTGATAGAAAAGTGCAAAGTTATGATGATATCTAAGGCAATGATCATGAATATAGGCATCACGTCCATGTCAAGTAGACCGAAACAATTCTGCATCTACTACTATTACTCCACACATCGACCGACTCCTGCCTGCATCTAGAGTATTAAGTTCATAAGAACAGAGTAACACATTAAGTAAGATGCCATGATGTAGCGGGATTAACTCAAGCAATATGACCAAAACCCCATCTTGTTATCCTCGATGGCAACAATACAATACGTGTCAGTTCCCCTTCTGTCACTAGGATTAAGCACCGCAAGATCACCCAAAGCTAAGCACTTCTCCCATTGCAAGAAAAAACAATCTAGTTGGCCAAACCAAATCGATAGTTCGAAGAGACTTGCAAAGATATAAAATCATGCATATAAGAATTCAGAGGAGATTCCAATAATATTCATAGATAAGTTGATCATAAATCCACAATTCATCGGATCTCGGCAAACACACCGCAAAAGATTATTACATCAAATAGATCTCCAAGAACATCGAGGAGAACATGGTATTGAGAATCAAAGAGAGAGAAGAAGCCATCTAGCTACTTGCTATGGACCCGTAGGTCTGTGGTAAACTACTCATGCTTCATCGGAGAGGCAATGGTGTTGACGTAGAAGCCCTCCGTGATGGAATCCTCCTCCAGCAGGATGCTGGAAAAAGCCCCTACATGGATCTCACGGGTACAGAAGGTTGTGGCGGTGGAAAAGTGGTTTCGTGGCTCCCCTAGAAGGTTTTGGGATATTTGAGAATATATAGGCGAAAGAAATAGGTCGGTCGAGTCACGAGGAGCCCACAAGGGTGGGGGCGCGCCCTACCCCCTGGGCGCACCTCCCGACCTTGTGGCCGCCTCTTGGCTTTCTTGACGTGCACTCCAAGCCCTCTGGATGTCTTCTGGTCCAAGAAAACTCATCGCGAAGGTATTATTCTGTTTGGACTCCATTTGGTATTCCTTTTCTGTGAAACTCTAAAACAAGGAAAAAACAAGAACTGACACTGTGCTCTAGGTTAATAGGTTAGTCCCAAAAATCATATAAAATAGCATATTAATGCATATAAAACATCCAAAACAGATAATATAATAGCATGGAACAATAAAAAATTATAGATATGTTGGAGATGTATCAAGCATCCCCAAGCTTAATTCCTGCTCGTCCTCGAGTAGGTAAATGATAAAAACAGAATTTTCGATGTGGAATGCTACCTAACATGTTTACCCATGTAATTTTCTTTATTGTGGCATGAATGCTCAGATCCGTATGATCCAAAACAAAAGTTTAATATTGACATAAAAACAATAATACTTCAAGCATACTAACAAAATAATTATGTCTTCTCAAAATAACATGGCCAAAGAAAGCTTATCCCTAAATAATCATATAGTCTGGCTATACCCCATCTTCATCACACAAAATATTTAAATCATGCACAACCCCAATGACAAGCCAAGCAATTCTTTCATACTTTTGACGTTCTCAAACTTTTTAAACTTTCACGGAATACATGAGTGTGAGCCATGGACATTGCACTATAGGTGGAATAGACAGTGGTTGTGGAGAAGACACAACAGAAGGAGATAGTCTCACATCAACTAGGCGTACCAACGGGCTATGGAGATGCCCATGAATAGATATCAATGTGAGTGAGTAGGGATTGCCATGCAACGGATGCACTAGAGCTATAAGTTTATGAAAGCTCAAAAAGAAACTGAGTGGGTGGCATCCAACTTGCTCGCTCACGAAGACCTAGGGCAATTTGAGGAAGCCCATCATTGGAATATACAAGACAAGTTCTATAATGAAAATTCCCACTAGTATATGAAAGTGATATCATAGGAGACTCTCTATCATGAAGATCATGGTGCTACTTTTAAGCACAAGTGTGGTAAAAGGATAGTAGCATTTCCCCTTCTCTTTTTTCTCTCATTTATTTTTTTATTGGGCCTTCTTTCATTTTTTGCCTCTTTTTTTTATTTAGTCCGGAGTCTCATCCCGACTTGTGGGGGAATCATAGTTTCCATCATCCTTTCCTCACATGGGACAATGCTCTAATAATGAAAATCATCACACTTTTATTTACTTACAACTCAAGAATTACAACTCGGTACTTAGAACAAAATATGACTCTATGTGAATGCCTCTACAGTGTACCGAGATGTGCAATGAATCAAGAGTGACATGCATGAAAGAATTATGCACGGTGGCTTTTCCACAAATACGATGTCAACTACATGATCATGCATAGCAATATGACAAAGATGGAGCGTGTCATAATAAACGGAATGTTGGAAAGTTGCATGGCAATATATCTCGGAGTGGCTATGGAAATGCCATAATAGGTAGGTATGGTGGCTGTTTTGAGGAAGGTGTATGGTGGGTGTATGGTACCGGCGAAAGTTGTGCGGCACAAGAGAGGCTAGCAATGGTGGAAGGGTGAGAGTGTGTATAATCCATGGACTCAACATTAGTTATAAAGAACTCACATACTTATTGCAAAAATCTATTAGTTATCAAAACAAAGTACTACATGCATGCTCCTAGGGAGATAGATTGGTAGGAAAAGACCATCGCTCGTCCCCGACCGCCACTCATATGGAAGACAATCAAATAATAAATCATGCTTCGACTTCATCACATAACGGTTCACCATACGTCCATGCTACAGGACTCACAAACTTTAACACAAGTATTTCTCAAATTCACAACTACTCATTAGCATGACTCTAATATCACCATCTTCATATCTCAAAACAATCATAAGGAATCAAACTTCTCATAGTATTCAATGCACTTTATATGAAAGTTTTTATTATATCCCTCTTGGATGCCTATCATACTAGGACTAATTTTTTAACCAAAGCAAATTACCATGCTGTTTTAAGGAGTCTCAAAATAATATAAGTGAAGTGTGTGAGTTCATCAATTTCTATAAAATAAAACCACTGTTGTGCTCTAAAAAGATATAAGTGAAGCACTAGAGCAAATTTGCCTAGCTCAAAAGATATAAGTGAAGCACATAGAGTATTCTAATAAATCACGATTCAAGCGTGTCTCTCTCAAAAGGTGTGTACCGCAAGGATGATTGTGTCCAACTAAAAGTCAAAGACTCAAATCATACAAGACGCTCCAAGCAAAACACATATCATGTGGTGAATAAAAATATAGCATCAAGTAAAGTTACTGATAGACGAAGACGAAAGAGGGGATGCCTTTCGGGGCATCCCCAAACTTAGGCTCTTGCTATCCTTGAATATTACCTTGGGGTGCCTTGGGAATCCCCAAGCTTAGTCTCTTTGCAATCCTTATTCCATATTCCATCAAATCCTTACCCAAAACTTGAAAACTTCACAACACAAAACTCAACAGAAAATCTCGTAAGCTCCGTTAGTATAAGAAAATAAATCACCACTTTTGGTACTTTTGTGAACTCACTCTTTATTTATATTGGTGTAATATCTAGCCATAGATGCATCAAAATAAGCAAACAACACATAGAAAACAGAATCTGTCAAAAACAGAACAGTCTGTAGTAATCTGGATATTTCGAATACTTTTGTAAGTCCAAAAATTCTAAAAAAACTTAGGACATCCTAAGAAACTTGTTTATTAATCTTCTGCAAAAATAATCAATATTTTATCACACTCCTGTGATTTTTAACAATTCTGGGACTCAGCGCAGAAGTTTCTGTTTTTCATCAAGATCAAATCAACTATCACCATAAGCTATCCCAAAGGTCTTACTTGGCACAAACACTAATTAAAACATTTAACCACATTTAACCAGAGGCTAGATAAATTATTTAAAGAAAAATAGAACCTAAAAAGCAAAAACATAATATAAAATTGAGTTGCCTCCCAACAAGCGCTATTGTTTAACGCCCTTAGCTAGGCATAAAACACGAATAGATCTAGGTGTAATCATAATAATTATAAGGCAAATCTCGAAAACTCATCTCATATTCCCTTCGTTCAGCAGCAAGTTTTCTTTGAGGCAAGCAAAAGTAATCAAAAGGGCTAAATTTAATAGGATAGGAATCTCCAAGATCAATTTTTGGAGGAATTGATTCCTCCTTCGGCCCTTCATATTGTATGACCAACTCATCCTTATAAGCATTTTTTGGCAAAAAGTCATGAGCTTGTGTCCAAGAGAGAAACCCAATCTGTTGTTTTGTATAGCAAAATTGTCATTAAACTCAACAATCTTATTAACTAAAACATCAGTAGGAACCTTCTTTCTTAAATTTTCATTATAAGCAACATGATCTAAAGATCGTAAACGCATTATGTCCTCTTGATTAAAGAGAATTCCTTCTATGGGAGGACGACCACCATCTACTTTATAATGCGCGGAAATTTCACTAACTTCTTTCATAATAAATCTAAACTCGTGTGCTAGGAATATAGTAGTGGCGCGCTTAACCAAAGAATGCTAAATATTAGAAAATTCTAGAAAAATTCTTTGTATGGAGGGATGCATATGAACAAATTGTCTTTCAAGTTCAACCACGAGCAAAGATATAGCATCCACAAGACTACTAGTTTTATGGAGGATAGATCCACCCAATGTGGAAAGTGCAGCGGCACAAGTAAAGAAATCTTGAATAACCCCTTTTCCAATAATATTTCCGCTACCAATGCGGAAAAAAATTGTGTACAAGATAGTAGACTCTTCATGAGGATTCGAATTGGCAAAAGCATCAAAGTTTCCCCCATCGTTACTACTATCCTTTTCAACAATAATCTCCCCAGTTTCATACATGGTGGCAGCAAACAAATAGCAAACAAGCAACCAAACGGCAAATGAAGAAGAGGAACGGAAGACGGGCGAAGAAAAGTCAAACATTTTCAAAAATCATTTTAGAAGTGGGGGAGAGGAAAACAAGAGGTGAATGGAAAATAATGTAATGCGAGAGATGAGAGTTTATGATGGGTACTTGGTATGTCTTGACTTGATGTAGATCTCCCCGGCAACGACGCCAGAAATTCTTCCTGCTATCTCTTGAGCTTGCGTTGGTTTTTCCCTTGAAGAGGAAAGGGTGATGCAACAAAGTAGAGTAAGTATTTCCCTCAGCTTTTGAGAACCAAGGTATCAATCCAGTAGGAGACAACGCTCAAGTTACCGAATACCTGCACAACAAACACCAACTTGCACCCAACGCGACAAAGGGGTTGTCAATCCCTTCATGATTATTTGCAAAGTGAGATCTGATAGAGATGGATAAACGGTAAAGTAATATTTTTGGTTTATGGAACGGAAAGTAAAAGATTGCAAAATAATGGAATCGTGATAGAAATTGGCAAGTTGACGGGGAACTAATATGATGTAAAATAGACCCGGGGGCCATAGGTTTCACTAGAGGCTTCTCTCAAGATAGAAATTATTACGGTGGGTGAACAAATTACTGCCGAGCAATTGATAGAAAAGCGCAAAGTTATGACGATATCTAAGGTAAAGATCATGAATATAGGCATCACGTCCATGTCAAGTTGACCGAAACAATTCTGCATCTACTACTATTACTCCACACATCGACCGACTCGTGCCTGCATCTAGACTATTAGGTTCATAAGAACAGAGTAACGCATTAAGTAAGATTACATGATGTAGCGGGATTAACTCAAGCAATATGATGAAAACCCCATCTTGTTATCCTCTATGGCAACAATACAATATGTGTCGGTTCCCCTTCTGTCACTAGGATA
Source organism: Triticum aestivum (assembly GCF_018294505.1). Classification (NCBI taxonomy): domain Eukaryota; kingdom Viridiplantae; phylum Streptophyta; class Magnoliopsida; order Poales; family Poaceae; genus Triticum; species Triticum aestivum. The sequence continues at coordinate 202,388,260 of NC_057805.1, forward strand.
GAGCACCGCAATATTGAACCCAAAGCTAAGCACTTCTCCCATTGCAAGAAAAACCAATCTAGTTGGCCAACCCAAATCGATAGTTCGAAGAGACTTGCAAAGATATCAAATCATGCATATAAGAATTCAGAGGAGATTCCAATAATATTCATAGGTAAGCTGAACATAAATCCACAATTCATCGGATCTCGGCAAACACACCACAAAAGAGTATTACATCGAATAGATCTCCAAGAACATCGAGGAGAACATGGTATTGAGAATCAAAGAGAGAGAAGAAGCCATCTAGCTACCTGCTATGGACCCATAGGTCTGTGGTAAACTACTCACGCTTCATCGGAGAGGCAATGGTGTTGATGTAGAAGCCCTCCGTGATTGAATCCCCCTCCAGCAGGACACCGGAAAATTCCCCTAGATGGGATCTCACGGTTACAGAAGGTTGCAGTGGTGGAAAAGTGGTTTCATGGCTCCCCTGGAAGGTTTTGGGATAGTTGAGAATATGTAGGCGGAAGAAATAGGTTGGTGGAGTCACGAGGGGCCCACAAGGGTGGGGGCGCGCCTCCTGACCTTGTGGCTGCCTCGTGGTTTTCCTGACATGCACTCGAAGCCCTCTGGATGTCTTCTGGTCCAAGAAAAGTCATCACGAAAGTTTCATTCCGTTTGGTATTCCTTTTCTACGAAACTCTAAAACAAGGAAAAAATAGGAACTGGCACTGGGCTCTAGGTTAATAGGTTACTGCCAAAAATCATATAAAATAGCATATTAATGCATATAAAACATCCAAAAGAGATAATATAATTGCATGGAAAAATCGAAAATTATAGATACGTTGAAGACGTATCAGCCAGTTATCTAGTTGTGCTAGCGGTTTTTTGACTTAGTTGATGGCTTCGTCTGTTCTTCGATGTTAGCTACTTCCCTTGATTTCCGGCCTACGTGCCGAGGTGGTGGCCTGCTTGCCCTGTACCCCGTACTCCCATACTTTCGTTATGTATTTGCTTGTGGCCGTTGTTGTGTGGTTTTTCTGGAATGCTGCCTGGTGGCTTTATTTATAAAGTCAGGCTCATGCCTTTTCTCTAAAAAAACCACGACTTTGGGTGGATGGATTCCATCTCCACACTCCTTGAACATGTGCCGCACACCAATCGGGCAAGCGTTCATATTTAACATAGAATCTCTCTCTCTTCTTCCCCTTAACCAGTGAAACTGCATTCTTGAGAGGCTTGTTGATGTTGATCCTAACCCGCACGTGAAAGAAGTTACCCTCAAAATCAAGTGACTTTGGTTCTGCATACACATACTCGCCAATTTTCTAACTAAAGATTTAAGAAAGTTGAAATAGCCATATGGAAGTTCATGAATTTGCGCCCAAATCTCCAATGTGTCCGGAGCATATGCTGACGGTTTAGTGAATCTGTCGTATGGTGCCAAGATCACTGCATTACCTGTGAAAGTCCACGGGTCTTTTTCCATGACCCATTCCCAATCGCCCAAGCATGAGAATTGAAGTGTGCACATGTCCCATGCAACTGTCATGTTTCAGTAGAACAAGTATTGGCTATAGGATTTCTCCATGTGCGCTTTTGCAATAGCCATTCAATGAACAACCGTTGTCGGAATCTCCTCTTCTTCCTCAACAACAACATCGTCAAGGTCTTGTTCCGAGAGTCCTAACGCTGCCACCATCTCTTTGACATTGCTCGGGGCCGAGCTTGATACCTTTTCTGCCATTGTGAACCCTAGCCCGATGAGTAGTAGATTGTCGGGAGGGAAAACCTCAAAATCGCCATGTCAAAATGAAACAATCAAGGCCGGGAAGCGATGCGGAGATTGCCCCTTGGTCAGCCCAAGCTGTTCGCTGGAAGAAAATAGCGGGGTGTTGACGCTCAAAAGTGGCACAGTCATAAGGAGTAGCTCGAAGCTATGTCAAGATTAATTCAAACTTATTATTTAAATTCACCATGGGATGGCTCTCTTCGAGAAAATCAAGATGGATATGAAGATGGTCTAAAACACAGCTTGGATGCAAAAGTTATGACTGATGGCCCACAAGTATAGGGGATCAATCATAGTCCTTTCGATAAGTAAGAGTGTCGAACCCAACGAGGAGCAGAAGGAAATGACAAGTAGTTTTCAGCAAGGTATCCTCTGCAAGCACTGAAATTATAAGTAACGAGTAGTTTGATAGCAAGCAAATTTGTAACGAGCAAGTAACGGTAATGGTAACAAAAGTGAAGCAAGCTAGCCCAATCCTTTTGAGGCAAAGGACAAGCCAAACGGTCTCTTATGATAAGAAAAGCGTTCTTGAGGGCACATGGGAATTTCATCTAGTCACTTTCATCATGTTGGTTTGATTTGTCTTCGCTACTTTGATAATTTGATATGTGGGTGGACCGGTGCTTAGGTGTTGTTCTTACTTGAACAAACCTCCTACTTATGATTAACCCCCTCGCAAGGATCGGCAACTACAAGAAAAGTATTAAGAATAATTTCTAAACATAGCATTAAACTTTTGGATCCAAATCGGTCCCTTACGGAATAGCGCATAAACTAGGGTTTAAGCTTCTATCACTCTCGCAACTCATCATCTAATAACTACTCCCCAATGCATTCCCTTAGGCCCAAATATGGTGAAGTGTTATGTAGTCGATGTTCACATGACACCACTAATGAATAACAACATGCATACCATCAAAATATCGAACACATATCAATTTCACATGATTACTTGCAACAAGATTTCTCTCGTGACCTTAAGAACAAAAGTAACTACTCACAGATCATAATCATGCTCTAGATCAGAGGGGTATTAAATAGCATATTGGATCTGAAAATATAATCTTCCACCTAATAAACCATATAGTAATCAACTACAAGATGTAATCAACACTACTAGTCACCCACAAATACCAATCTATAGTTCCCGTACAAAGATTGAACAGAAGAGATGAACTAGGGTTTGAGAGGAGATGGTGTTGTTGAAGATGTTGATGGAGATTGCCCTCCCCAAGACGGGAGAGTTGTTGGTGATGATGATGATGATTCCCCCTCCGGGAGGGAAGTTCCCCCGGCGGAATCACTCTGCCGGACGGCAGAAGTGCTCCTGCCCAAGTTCCGCCTCGAGACGGCTGCGATTCATCCCGAAAGTCCTCTCCTTATTTTTTTCTAGGTCAAAATGACTTATATACCAGAAGAGGGGCACCGAAGGTGGGCCGAGAAAGGCACAACCCACCAGGGCGCGCCTGGGCTCCCTGGCGCGCCCAGGTGGGTTGTGCCCACCTGGTGGGCCCTTCTGGTACTTATTGGCTCCAATATTTCTTATATATTCCATAAAAAATCACCGTTAAGTTTCAGCTCATTTGAAGTTGTGCAGAATAGGTAGCCTGGCGTAGCTTTTTCAGGTCCAGAATTTCAGCTGTCGGTATTCTCCCTCTTTGTGTGAACCTTGCATATTATGAGAGAAAAGGCATTAGAATTACTCCAAAAAACATTATTATACATAAAAACATTATAAATAACAGTAGGAAAACATGATGCAAAATGGACGTATCAATCACAAGTTCAGAGATACTCATTGTAACGCCCCGAGACCGATGCTCCAGACGCCTTCCATATATTTCGTGTTCGCCGTGTGTTTTATTTTGTTTGTTGCATTCATCATGTCATCATGAGTATTGCATCGCATGTTTTCAAAAAAACTTGCACCCGTTGATAGTTGCCGCTTCTTCCTCGTCTCTGTTGACCTTTCTCAAGACCGACTGTTCTTTTGTTGCCCGGCCATTTGAACCTCTCTGCACAGTGCATCGACCCCTCGCCCGAGTCCGAAAACTTCCCCGAACCCGAACCGGACTATCGTTACCGTTGGGTCCGGATCATCCCCTAACATCTATAAAACATCTCCGTTTTCTTTATTGGACTCCCTAGCCTATTTATTCTCGTCCATCAATTTTCGATCGGAAGGTCCAAACTCTTCCTCCTTCCCTATATTTAGTCCACCCACATGCTTATTTGGACAAAACCTAGACCAACTCCCTAAAAATTCCTACTCCTCCGCCGCCACACTCAAATACCACCTCGGGATCCTCCCAGATCCATCTCCCTCCAACCAGCGCCCGAGGCCGTGCCTCCTTTTCCCTCCTCTGCTCGATCCTCCTCTTCCCTCCTCTGCTTGATCCCGAATGGATCGTGAGCACCGAGCGCCTCCCCGTCGCCTTGCCCGTCCACGCCACCGGCGACAACATCAGCAGCCCCCGCGTCCCCGAGCACCTCTCCTCTCGTTCCCGCAACGCCCCAGCTCCCTGCCTCCCGTGCTCATCCCCAAGCAAGCAACTCAGCACCCCGCCGGCCGCCGCTGAACCAACAGATGAGCGTCGTCGCTCTCTCCCTTGTTCCTCCTCCCTCACGTGGCTTCCTCTGCCTCTCATCCATCCTCTCTCTTCTCTGTACAGGTGCTCCCCGCGCCATGGAGGCCACCGCAGGCCTCCACGTCAAGCTCCGCCACCCCTGGATCTCCTCTCCCTGTGGAGCTACGCGAGCCCTGCCTAGAGCAGCCAAGCTGCCAGTGAGCTCCTTCGCCGCGCGCACCCCCTTCTCCTCTCCTTCTATTTCTTTTCCTCCCTCTGTATCTTCTCTGAATTTTTCCCCATCATGGCCTTGCAGTTCCCGCCGCGGCCCTGCTCTGTTCGTCGCTGTCTCCGTCAGATCCGACGAGTCCCTGCACCCCGGCCTCGTCCCTGCCTCCAGGCCGCCGCTCCGCCGCCGGAGACCAAGCTGCCGCCGCGCCTGGCCCCTGCCTCGACCTGCTGCCAGCGCCGTGCTTCCTCTGCTTCGCCTGAACAGGAGCGCCCGCCTCCAGCGCCCTCCTGGCCGCGTCCCGCAGCCGGCCCAACGCAGCCCCCTGCCGGCCTCACCTCTCCATCGACCGGGCCAAGGCCCATGGTGAGGCCACCCCCAGCGCCTCTTTTTTTTACCGTTGGGTCTGCTCCAGTTTCAGTTTTGGCCCGTGTAGGTTTTTTTCAGATCTGCGATTTTAGCAATTATCCCAGGTTTTGTTGTTTTACAAAAAAAAACCTACTGTTCATGCATTTAATATCTCATAAACCGTGCATCATATGTAAATAATTTATACATGTAAATGCTTAGAATTTCATCTAGTTTCATAATATGCCACTTTCATCCATGTTTAAAATGTTTAAAATGTTGTTTGTTTAATTTTGCTCAAATGCCATGCTAAAATGATTTATTTCATAACTAAATAACCGTAGCTCGGATTTAAATAAACTTTATATGTAAGTGGGGTAGAAAAATTCATAGATTAACATGGTGCACTTTGTTTTACTGTTTAATAACATTAAAATTGTGTTTATGGCAGAACAGTACCAAATCTAAAATATGCACATGGGGATTTTCCGGAATTGTCGTTTGTTGTTTCCGGCCTCATTTAAACTTGCATAGATAGATAGTTTATATATGTTTCACCTCTTGCCATGTTAATCAACATTTAATATTGTTGGGTACATAACATAGAGAGAACTAAATAATTGATGTGGTGTCTCGTCAATATGCAACTCATTGCATATTGAGCTCCACTTAATTTGTAGTATTGTTTTTGCACTTTGCCATGCCACGCCTCATTAAATCGGACATGCATCATAATTGTTTTTGCATCATGCCATGTTTATGTGATGATTGTTTACTATGTTATTTGTTTCTTTCCGGGTTGCTTCTCTCGTTAGCTTCGGTTTCATTCCGGAGTTGTGAGGATTCGTTCGACTCCGTCTGTTTGTCTTCTTCTTGGACTTGTTCTTCTTCCTAGCGGGATCTCTGGCAAGATGACCATACCCTCGAAATCACTTCTATCTTTGCTTGCTAGTTGTTCGCTCTATCGCTATGTTGCGCTACCTACCACTTGCTATATCATGCCTCCCATATTGCCATGTCAAGCCTCTAACCCACCTTTCCTAGCAAACCGTTGTTTGGCTATGTTACCGCTTTTGCTCAGCCCGTCTTATAGCGTTGCTAGTTGCAGCTGAAGATGAAGATTGCTCCTTGTTGGATTATGTTTATGTTGGGATATCACAATACCTCTTATATTATTAATGCATCTATATACTTGGTAAAGGGTGGAAGGCTCGGCCTTATGCCTGTTGTTTTGTTCCACTCTTGCCGCCCTAGTTTCCGTCATACCGGTGTTATGTTCCTTGATTTTGCGTCCCTTACGCGGTTGGGTGATTTATGGGACCCCCTTGATAGTTCGCTTTGAATAAAACTCTTCCAGCAAGGCCCAACCTTGGTTTTACCATTTGCCTCACCTAGCCTTTTTCCCTTGGGAGTCACGCATCCCGAGGGTCATCTTTATTTTACCCCCCGGGCCAGTGCTTGTCTAAATGTTGGTCCAAACTAGAGCACCGTGCGGGACCATCCCTTGGCAACTTGGGTTACGTCGGTACCTGTATGCTTCGCTTATCCGGTGTGTCGTGAGAACGAGATACGTGCGACTCCTATCGGGATTGTCGACACATCGGGCGGCTTTGCTGGTTTTGTTTTACCATCGTCGAAATGTCTTGTAACCGGGATTTCGAGACTGATCGGGTCTTCCCGGGAGAAGGAATATCCTTCGTTGACCGTGAGAGCTTATAATGGGCTAAGTTGGGACACCCCTGTAGGGTATTATCTTTCGAAAGCCGTGCCCGCGGTTATGTGGCAGATGGGAATTTGTTAACGTCCGGTTGTAGAGAACTTGACACTTGACTTAATTGAAATGCATCAACCGCGTGTGTAGCCGTGATGGTCTCTTTTCGGCGGAGTCCGGGAAGTGAACACGGTTTGGGTTATGTATGAACGTAAGTAGCTTCAGGATCACTTCTTGATCACTTCTAGCTTCACGACCGTTCCGTTGCTCCTCTTCTCGCTCTTATTTGCGTATGTTAGCCACCATATATGCTTAGTGCTTGCTGCAGCTCCACCTCACTACCCCTTTCCGACCCTTAAGCTTAAATAGTCTTGATCTCGCGGGTGTGAGATTGCTGAGTCCTCGTGACTCACAGATACTTCCAGACAGTTGCAGGTGTCGACGATACCAGTGCAGGTGATGCAACCGAGCTCAAGTGGGAGTTCGATGAAGACCTTGGTCGTTACTATGTTTCGTTTCCTGATGATCAGTAGTGGAGCCCAGTTGGGACGATCGGGGATCTAGCAGTTGGGTTATCTTATTTTCTTTTGGCTTTGACCGTAGTCGGTCTATGTGTGTACCCTGATTGATGTATGATTTATTTATGTATTGTGTGAAGTGGCGATTGTAAGCCAACTCTTTATCCCATTCTGGTTCATTACAAGGGATTGTGTGAAGAAGACCCTTCTTGTGACAAAACCACAATGCGGTTATGCCTCTAAGTCGTGCCTCGACACGTGGGAGATATAGCCGCATCGTGGGCGTTACAAGTTGGTAATCAGAGCCATCCCCGACTTAGGAGCCCCCTGCTTGATCGAATCGCTGGCGTTGTTGAGTCTTGAACAAATTTTTTTTGAGTCTTAGGATTATATATCAGAGAGTAGGATTCTTTTTACTCCTCAGTCCCTTCGTCGCTCTGGTGAGGCCTCCTGACGTAGAAGTTTTGACTTTTCTCTCCTCAAATTTCACTAAATTTTTTTAGGATCACGCGGGTATCTTGGAATCGTTCCGATGGTTTTGTGACGAGAACATTGTTCTTGGTGCCTCCTGACATTTAGGGGTTGTGGCAGTGTCCCGGGGAGTTGAGCTCCGAGGTGTTGTCGTCACAATTTTATCGTTGCAGTTCTGGAATACCTGAGTTTCGCCGACATCGAAAATCTCTTTTATGCAGTTGTTGGTGAGATCACCTCGACGCCACCCAGTACTGGGGCGGTAGTTCGGGAGTATTGCCATAACTCGTATAACGGATGCTTTTCGAAGGTTGAGGTAAACGATCTCCGAAGGTTTCTTGGTTATGTGTTGACGGATGGATACAGCTGGATCTAGGGATTGTTAGTTTGGGTGATATATTTTGTGTCCCCTATATCCCCAACACCAGATTGCATAGCTAGAAAGTTTTGGGAGTTTATAAGTGGGAATTCAAGTAGCTCCTAGAATATATTTCCAACAGACACATGATATGATATGGGATCTATCATATGTTTGTTTCTGGCTTATTTTGCAAGCCAATCCTATGTTTTGTTTTAAGTTGTGGTATTCAAGTTGCTTCGAAGTCAAGTGTTGATTCCATACCTTTCCTAAGCGGTGTTCTCATACTTCTATGTGAATACCAATCCTTCTTGATCATCGAGATTGTCATGCCAATTCTTTCCAACCGACGTGCTCTTTTTCAAGTGGATCCGATCATTTCAACATTCGCGAGATCAATTATCAGTTCTTTGCAACGGTGTTTGCTTCATCCATCCCAAGTTGTCTTTGTTTTCCCGCCCTCCCACCCTTTTCTTCAAGCACTCAGATTTCTCAATCATGTATCCTTTTATTGATGCGAAGTCTCTTCATTCTTTTCTTTCAATGTTCTTATCCGGTGATTTCCCTTGAAGATACTAACGGAGCTTCAAGTTCATCATTCTCTTTTCTTCTCCGATGGACTCAAGTCAAGCTTTCAGTGTCGATCATATCTTTTCCTCGTTTCAAATGTTTTTCTCGTACCGGTGCACCTCTTAATCTTTCACCGCTCGCTATTCTTTTGTTCCGGAGTGTTGAAGATATCTCTAAAGATTCGTGTTTCCACTCCGCATCAATTCTAACTATTTCGAGGTCTTACCTTATTCAAGCCATTTAATTGAACCAGTGCAATCTCTCTTTTAAATCGTTCAACGGTGTATCTTTTGAGTGGGCCCTAACCCACAAGTCTTTTTCCAGGATCTTACCCGACTCTTCTAATTTATCCAGAGCGATTCTCAAATTCTTTCAAAGTTTGACGTAAGAATGAATTTTCATCAGTCATATGTCTTTTTCCAAGATCTTCCAAATTCTTTTCATTGTTGGTTCAACCTTTCTTATTTTCATCCCGGAGTATCTCAACAATTCATGGTGGTGTTTCTCGTCGTCATTCTCGGATTTTGAAGACCGAAGAGGAGTTCCTCTTAAATCCTTACCCGTTCTTCCAAAGATTCATGGTTCTAGCTTGATGCCATCCTGTCATAACTGTTTTCGATTGTGAGAATTCTTTTCACCCATCCGGAGCAATTCAGAAGTCTTTTCAGTTTGGTTCTTTGGAGTTCATCATCTCAGAATTATTCATTCTCAGCTTTCAGATCTCATTCTCCAAATCTTACCGGTGCATCATTCAAGTATTCTCTAATCAGCTCGTCATCTATTCGTTCACTTGTATCTAAATCCCCTCAAGTATCTTCTTTCGTTTTCCAATTCTTCCCGGTGAATTGTGCCTTTGCTACTTTCATTTTCAGTTCTTACGATGGTTTGTTTAAGATTCCTCTTCGTTTGGCATCGTATCAATTCATTTGTTCTCTCATAATCCTACCGGTGGTTTGTTCAACATTCCTATTCCTTTATTATCGTATCATTTCATTCGTTCTTTCCAATCCTCCCGGTGATTCGGCGAAGAATTCTTCAAGTTGGCGCTATATCCCTCTTCAATCCTTGCAAAAGAAATAAGTGGCATGCCAAATCCGTTGCTTGTCATCAATTTAAATTGGTGAAGGATATGCATAACATAATTCTTATTCTTGTTTCATCCAAGTGGTTAATTTCTTCTTTCCGGAGTTCTTCATCATATCACATTCTCGGTTCGAGTTGCTTCATCTTTCTTTTCCGGAGTTCCAAGTTTTCCGTTTTATCTCGTCGCGAAGCTCCATCTAAATCATTGCAAGGATTACCTTGTTCTTTCAACTTCTCTTCCTTTCTATCATTCTTTTATTACGGGAGTTCTCACGAAGGCTCTACATGGTGGTTCATCAAGGATCCCTTTCATTCTTCAATTGTTTGTCAAGATTTCTCACGGAGTTAAGATCCGCCAAGCTATACTCTAAAATAAACATGGTGTTCAATACATGTTCTGTTTTGTGGAGTCCAAGCATTCTTCATCTTGCATTCTAAAGTGCAATTCGTTCTACCTTATCATTTGAGGTGGTGTTATGTCATTCTTGACAATTTGAGTTCGTGTTTCATGATTCACATGTTGTCAAGAATGAGATATTTTAAATCCACCAATCTCTTCGTTGGATTTATCTTGTGTCATGTTTCACCTAAAGCCTTCCCTAAGGAATGTTGCTATTATGGTGCTTATCAATGATCCAAGTTTTCTCCTATCCTCTTGGTGAAAGAAGTTTTTCATCGCCTTGGTGCTCTCACTCAAACCAATGGCTTCCTTTAGTGGCCGTTTGTCACCTCATAATATTGAGATGTTTCCATAAGCCCACTACAAGCTTATTCTTTTCGTTGTTGGTTTTCCAACAACTCCGTTCAATCCTACTTCGTAAGGATGCTCTTTAAAATTCATTTATGGTAGGAGATGTTGTTTTCATTCTTCGTTCTATTCACTCCAACTATCTAACTATCATGCATTGTTTCCGGAGGCTTTGTGATGTTGCTCTCTTCGACCAATCATCTTGTTTTGTCAAGATCATGTAATTTTTCCTTTCTTATCCATTTAGCCGGAGTGTCGTGTTTTCATTCGAGTTCTCTCATCTTATCAAGTTTTGTCTCCTTCCTCAACAGGAGGGCTGTCTGAAATCTTTCTTACCCCTTGTGCCATTTTTCAACAGTTCCGGAGGCAGTGTGTTGTTAAATTCATCGAGTATCCTCTCATCTTGTCAAGATCATGTTCAATTCCTTCCATTTACAGTCGGAGTGATGTCCAAATTATATCATTCTTATTCCTTCTTTATCTTGTTTTAACCGGAGTGTTGTGTCTACCATTCCTCTTTTAACCGGAGTCTCATCCAAGTGCTTTCATTTTGCCAAGTTCAAATTCTATTCTTTTCATTTCCAACCGGAGCATTATCGTAACTGATCCTTATCGTTCCTTGTACATCTCGTTTCAACCGGAGTGCTTGCATGTACTTCTCGTCCATTGTTCTCGTCATTCATAGCTTTGCAAACTCCAAGGTTCACATGGTGTTCCTTGTTTCTCTTTTCTACCGGTGTGCTTTCATATTCCTTTTGATCCGTTAAGCTCTTGTTTCATATTCTTCAACCTACAAAGGTTCTCGCAATGTTCCTTGTTCCTCTTTGATAACAGAGTGTTTTCAATCTCGTTCATCTCCCTTGTATTCTCTCTTTTCGTTCGTTCAATCTCTCAAGGTTCATGGTTTCACTCGTTTGTCAAGAAGCAATTTGTTTTACCTCTTCCTCTTCCATTTCTCTCCGGTGCCATCCTAGATCTCAGGAAGAGATCCTCTTGTAGTGGTGGAGTGTTGTAACGCCCCGAGACCGATGCTCCAGACGCCTTCCATATATTTCGTGTTCGCCGTGTGTTTTATTTTGTTTGTTGCATTCATCATGTCATCATGAGCATTGCATCGCATGTTTTCAAAAAAACTTGCACCCGTTGATAGTTGCCGCTTCTTCCTCGTCTCTGTTGACCTTTCTCAAGACCGACTGTTCTTTTGTTGCCCGGCCATTTGAACCTCTCTGCACAGTCCATCGACCCCTCGCCCATGTCCGAAAACTTCCCCGAACCCGAACCGGACTATCGTTACCGTTGGGTCCGGATCATCCCCTAACATCTATAAAACATCTCCGTTTTCTTTATTGGACTCCCTAGCCTATTTATTCTCGTCCATTGATTTTCGATGGGAAGGTCCAAACTCTTCCTCCTTCCCTATATTTAGTCCACCCACATGCCTATTTGGACAAAACCTAGACCAACTCCCTAAAAGTTCCTCCTCCTCCGCCGCCACACTCAAATCCCACCTCAGGATCCTCCCAGATCCATCTCCCTCCAACCAGCGCCCGAGGCCGTGCCTCCTTTTCCCTCCTCTGCTCGATCCTCCTCTTCCCTCCTCTGCTCGATCCCAAATGGATCATGAGCACCGAGCGCCTCCCCGTCGCCTTGCCCGTCCATGCCACCGGCGACAACATCAGCAGCCCCCGCGTCCCCGAGCACCTCTCCTCTCGTTCCCGCAACACCCCAGCTCCCTGCCTCCCGTGCTCGTCCCCGAGCAAGCAGCTCAGCGCCCCGCCGGCCGCCGCTGAACCAACAGATGAGCGCCGTCGCTCTCTCCCTTGTTCCTCCTCCCTCACGTGGCTTCCTCTGCCTCTCATCCATCCTCTCTCTTCTCTGTACAGGTGCTCCCCGCGCCATGGAGGCCACCGCAGGCCTCCACGTCGAGCTCCGCCGCCCCTGGATCTCCTCTCCCCGTGGAGCTACGCGAGCCCTACCCAGAGCAGCCAAGCCGCCGGTGAGCTCCTCCGCCGCGCGCTCCCCTTCTCCTCTCCTTCTATTTCTTTTCCTCCCTCTGTATCTTCTCTGAATTTTGTCCGTCATGGCCTTGCAGTTCCCGCCGCGGCCCTGCTCCATTAGTCGCTGTCTCTGTCAGATCCGACGAGTCCCTGCACCCCGGCCTCGTCCCTGCCTCCAGGCCGCCGCTCCGCCGCCGGAGACCAAGCTGCCGTCGCGCCTGGCCCCTGCCTCGACCTGCTGCCAGCGCCGTGCTTCCTCTGCTTCGCCCAAACAGGAGCGCCCTCCTGGCCGCGTCCCGCAGCCGGCCCAACGCAGCCCCCTGCCGGCCTCACCTCTCCACCGACCGGGCCAAGGCCCATGGTGAGGCCACCCCCAGCGCCTCTTGTTTTTTTTATTGTTGGGTCTGCTCCAGTTTCAGTTTCGGCCCGTGTAGGTTTTTTTTCATATCTGCGATTTTAGTAATTATCCCAGGTTTTGTTGTTTTACAGAAAAACCCCTACTGTTCATGCATTTAATATCTCATAAACCGTGCATCATATGTAAATAATTTATACATGTAAATGCTTAGAATTTCATCTAGTTTCATAATATGCCACTTTCATCCATGTTTAAAATGTTTAAAATGTTGTTTGTTTAATTTTGCTCAAATGCCATGCTAAAATGATTTATTTCATAACTAAATAACCGTAGCTCGGATTTAAATAAACTTTATATGTAAATGGGGTAGAAAAATGCATAGATTAACATGGTGCACTTTGTTATACTGTTTAATAACATTAAAATTGTGTTGATGGCAGAACAGTACCAAATCTAAAATATGCACATGGGGATTTTTCGGAATTGTCGTTTGTTGTTTCCGGCCTCATTTAAACTTGCATAGATAGATAGTTTAGATATGTTTCACCTCTTGCCATGTTAATCAACATTTAATATTGTTGGGTACATAACATAGAGAGAACTAAATAATTGATGTGGTGTCTCGTCAATATGCAACTCGTTGCATATTGAGCTCCACTTAATTTGTAGTATTGTTTGTGCACTTTGCCATGCCATGCCTCATTAAATCGGACATGCATCATAATTGTTTTTGCATCATGCCATGTTTATGTGATGATTGTTTACTATGTTATTTGTTTCTTTCCGGGTTGCTTCTCTCGTTAGCTTCGGTTTCATTCCGGAGTTGTAAGGATTCGTTCGACTCCGTCTGTTTGTCTTCTTCTTGGACTTGTTCTTCTTCCTAGCGGGATCTCAGGCAAGATGACCATACCCTCGAAATCTCTTCTATCTTTGCTTGCTAGTTGTTCGCTCTATCGCTATGTTGCGCTACCTACCACTTGCTATATCATGCCTCCCATATTGCCATGTCAAGCCTCTAACCCACCTTTCCTAGCAAACCGTTGTTTGGCTATGTTACCGCTTTTGCTCAGCCCCTCTTATAGCGTTGCTAGTTGCAGGTGAAGATGAAGATTGCTCCTTGTTGGATTATGTTTATGTTGGGATATCACAATACCTCTTATATTATTAATGCATCTATATACTTGGTAAAGGGTGGAAGGCTCGGCCTTATGCCTGGTGTTTTGTTCCACTCTTGCCGCCCTAGTTTCCGTCATACCGGTGTTATGTTCCTTGATTTTGCGTCCCTTACGCAGTTGGGTGATTTATGGGACCCCCTTGACAGTTCGCTTTGAATAAAACTCTTCCAGCAAGGCCCAACCTTGGTTTTATCATTTGCCTCACCTAGCCTTTTTCCCTTGGGAGTCGCGCATCCCGAGGGTCATCTTTATTTTACCCCCTCGGGCCAGTGCTTGTCTAAGTGTTGGTCCAAACTAGAGCACCGTACGGGACCATCCCTTGGCAACTTTGGTTACGTCGGTACCTGTACGCTTCGCTTATCCGGTGTGTCGTGAGAACGAGATACGTGCGACTCCTATCGGGATTGTCGACACATCGGGCGGCTTTGCTGGTTTTGTTTTACCATCGTCGAAATGTCTTGTAACCGGGATTTCGAGACTGATCGGGTCTTCCCGGGAGA